>NW_013952607.1:690610-694709 GCF_001266775.1 Austrofundulus limnaeus
CATACACACACCCTTATTCTTCTATCCTCGTGAGGACTTACCTTCCCCTCAGTGAAGCAAAAGCTGAAAAGTTTGGGAACCACTGCACTTTGGTTCCCAAAGTTGGGCTTGGGACCCAATTATGAGTCATGAAGCACCTTGGATAATCTCCAGAAATCAATTTAAAGGGTAATAAAATAATTGCTGATGTAATATTTTCCCTATAATTATTACAAAAACACAAAATAAGTAAATTAAAGTATTTATATTTGTGTACAAGCTGTTTAGATTGTCAAAAAGCCTGTGTTTTTGGGTTATTAACGAAGTTCGTGTACTCAGACAGTAATATTTGGGGTCACAAGTTTTTGCCATGGATATTTTGTGGGTCAGAGGATAAAAACTTGGGGAACCACTGAGCTAAAACATACAGCTGTGGCCTAATAGGGCACCTCTGTTTTGAAGCTTTATTAAATTACACTCTCTGGGAATTACCAGGCGTATCCTAATTTTTTCTGGATTTGCCACAAGTGAAAATAAATGAACATTAAAAAAAGTCTAAATAAAATCTGCTTGGATGATCCCTAAGTCAAGCCAATTAAGAGCAGCCATATTTAACGTTAAAATAGGAAGCAATTACGTCAGCAAAGAGGACGTCCAGTGTTTTTATGAGCGTCCCAGAATTTAAAAGCAAGTTCAAATCAATACCTGACTTAAAAATGTATAAAGACAAATAATTCAGAGACCAGAGAGTTCAGCTTAAAGACGCGATAAATCAATCCTCCATTAATCCACCTGTCGCCACGGCGGAGGACGCAGGCTGACAAAATGTCAGCAACAGGTGTTTTATTAACACCAGGAGACACTCAAAAATGTCCCACAGCAACAAAAACAAAGGTTTAACTCAAATATCCAAGCGGTGTCAAGAACATATCAACGTCAAAACTGAGTTAAAGTAACCGGTCGGGTGAGTTGGGCTGATAGTTAATCTCATTCCCGTGACCGACCCGGCTCCGAGCTGAACGACTCTTCCCGAAAAATCAAGCCTCTAAACGCGGACACCTGCTCAGGTGAGCAGCCCGTCACATTTCAAAACAGCGGCTCTTCCGTTTAAAAAGTTTGTCAAAGTCAAATTCCCCCCACCACAAACCCCCCCGTCGACGAACAGCTCACCTTGGGACTCCGGAGGAGATGTGTCGCTGCCATCCCGCTCCGCCATTTCTCCTCCTGACGTCAGGGGTCAGCGCGAGCCCGAGGACGGGAGAGGAGAGACCTGCAGGATCCTGATCCCGGGAGAGCAGCAGGGACAGGCCAGGAACAAGAGCTGACATAAATAAGCAATAAAACCACCCTATTGGTGGCCAAAATAAAGCTCTGATCTGTTTAATTAACCAGAATCAACTTTTTATAGGACTCCAAAAAGATAAATTAGCATGAAAAAATGAAACTAGTTTATTTCAGTCTAACTTGAAGATATGACGCGTTTTACAAACTTAAATATGAACCTTTAAAGTGCGCAGGTGAAACTGTTGAACTACAGTGTGACATAGTTTAATCCTGACATCTAGTGGCAGCGGAGGGTATTACAAGTAAAAGAAACAAAAGGGGAAATAAAACAGGATTCATATAAAGCCTCGTGTGTTTTGTCGGAATGTAAATCTCCCGCTGTCAATGTGAGAAACTTGAACTAAAACAGCTTTGTGTACACAATGCACATTTATTAGCAGCTAAATAAGAAACAGAACAAAAAAGAACAGTTGTTACGTTGTCGCCTTCTGTGGGAGGAAATTTAGCCAAAAGTATTTGTCTAAAACAGAGGAGCCCAAAATGGGGCCCGCGGGCCATATTTGGCCCGCCAAGCCATTTGATTTGGCCCACCAACAGTTGCCAAAGTTACAAGGTTGTAACCTATTATCCTATGTATATACACAGTATTTCCATTGGTCAAATGACTATATAAAAGGGCTGTATACATATGTAAAAGGTAGTGAAGGTAGTTTTCAATCATTGTGCTGACTTTATCTTTGATTATTTTTTTTTAGGATTAAACGTGAAACATGAAATGACAAGAAATATTTTGTTCAGATTTAACCACACATGTAGATTTGCACACTTTATAAGGCCACAAAAACTCATATTTTATCAATTTATGAWATGTCCCATGAGCCTTTCCTACTTGTGCGTATGGCAGACTTTCTCCAAGTGCACAGACTAAAACAAAAGAGCAGCTTAATCGTTAAAAATAAGGGACTTTACTTTAAAAAGTATTTGTATTTCATGTATTATATTACTGTATTTGGCCCACAGCCCTGGATAGATTTTCATTTTGGCCCCCTCGGGGAAAATGTTTGGGCACCCCTGGTCTAAAACATTAAAGGTGTTGTAACGGGGGTGGGGGGCGGGGGGCATTATGAACCTCTCAGCAGCTATGGCTGATTGGTTGCATGTGCCTCAATCAACCAGCAGGGGGAGCCATGTTCTCTTGTTTGAAAAAAAAAAAAAGAAAATAATTTTCATTCAACAAAACAAGATTGTGGTGAAGGTTATATGTTTTTATTTGGTTTCTCTGATAAATAAAGCCAAAAATAGATAAGACAGAAATGAACTAAATGCTAATTTAGCAACGCACAACATCCTCAAAAAAAATGCTGAAAAGCAAAAAGAGAGCACAAACATAAAGGGTTATCTCCAGAAAAGCAATGCATTTCAAATAAACTCTATGACTGAAACTACAATAAAACACTCCTGTCCATTCATTTCTTCAAGGCCTTTCTCCTTCAGGCTGAATTTATGCTAATCTCAGCTAATATTGTTGCTTGCTGTCCTAGCCCCCCCTCTCTGCTCTCAGTAAAGTAGCCTCTGATTGGTGCACCAAAGAACTGCAGCCATGGCAACCGGCTGTTTGGCCATTTCTCTGATGGAGGAGGTGGAGGGAGGAGACGGACCTGCAGATAGAGCTGACAAACAGAAACACAGTGTCTGACAGGGATGGAGACGGGCGAAAAGAGCATCGGCTTCAAGGAATCTGACCTAGAACTGGTTCCTAATTTTGTTTATTTTGTGCATGAAAGATTTTCTGACAGAACCACCCAAGAGGAAGTTAAATCCATCCATCCATCCATCCATCCATCCATCCATCCATCCATCCATCCATCCATCCATCCATCCATCCATCCATCCATCCATCCATCATAACTTCGCATTTATCCTTCACGAGGAAGAGAAAGACTGAGGAACTGATTGATCTGAAGGACAAATAGCCTCTTTTCCTCCCCTTGGCAAATCATTTGGATTAACGTCCTCTTAAAAGTGTTCATTTACACACAATCCAGAGTGACATCGAGATGGTGACTGTTTCAAGAAAAAGCATATAAGAATCCAAGGACAAAATGCTTCTACATGAATGTTGTACAGCAGTTTGTTTCCAGATTAACATATATAAAGTTAAGTAAAAAGAAGGATCTCCTGCAAAAATGATAAACGATTTGAAAGAGGTGGAGATCAGAAAAAAACTATAAGTAGGTGTATATGGCAACAAAGGAAGAAGTTTAAGACAAATGAGAGAGTAATATACGTAACCATCAATCAAGTGACAGGTGACACGCCCCCTTTTGGGGGGGGGGGCATCCGTCATGTCCATATATGGTCAACTTCCGGTGACTTCCGTCCTCTTTTGATTGACCGTAAGTAACCCCCTCCCTCCTCCCCTTGACTTCCAGTAACCCTAACCCCCCTTCACCCCCCTTCACCCTGACTTATAGTAACCTTTTGTAATAACCTTTGACTTATAATAACCCTCGATTTCATCAGATACCTTCAAGAATATTCTGGTGACCGCAACTTCCGGTTTTCGGTAGCTATCAGCACAAGCCATCTGTCAGTTACATCCTGTCAAAGGTTCGTGACATCCTGTTTAATTGAATCTGTCAAAGTGAATCTCTCGCTGGAGACTTTCCATCAACTATTTTTCGACCAATCAGATCGTGTTTAAAGCATTAATTCCCTCCCCTCTTTGGTTCTCGAAACGTTTAAAACAACGGGTCTCATTCATTCAATACTGCCATCACCGACATGACAGCTGCTAGCCTGACCCGTCACGAGATCCATCAGCACGGACAAGACC
>NW_013952607.1:698833-700478 GCF_001266775.1 Austrofundulus limnaeus
TTACAGTATAAAAGTAAAACTCCTTTAAAATAATCACAAGACGCAATTTTGACAAACATTATTTTATATTGTAACCTGCCCATGACAATTATTTGTCAACAGACCATACAGGCTTATCAACACAAATATATGTATATAAGTATAACTTCATGAAGTGCAAATTAAAATATAGCCGTATCCGCAAATGTATTTGATCATGTTTTGAACTTTTAAAATCAATATTTTAAAAGCATGGTAAAACCAGAAGCTGCACTTCATTTTAGTGACAAACTTTGGCATTTTGGATGGGTTGCCTTCATTTTCACCTTCTACTTTTCATTTAAAATAGGTTCCCATTCTTGGCAGGTTTCCAAGGTTCTTCTTCTACATATTAAAAAAAGTTGTTAAACATCTGAGTGGTGTACTACTGCTACTAGTGGTGAGAAAGTGTATTGCACCTTGTTCAAAATCAATGCGGTCCCGTGGCCCTCTGCGGCCCAAAGTTAAAAACTGTTGTTCTTTTGAGGCCCTCAAGGTGGCGGTCGCGGCGGCCCATGGGTAAAGAATCTCTGGGATAGGGCACTTCTCCGATTGTTCTTCCTAAATTTTGGAGCACATTATCACAGTTGCTAAGAACTGTGGATTCAGCTGAGATTCTTAAAAAACAGCAAAAAACTCACTGTTTTAAGCAAACTTTTAACACGGGCCGTATGAGTTTTAATGTCTTATTAATGCTTCATGGTTGTCAATGTGTTTGTTAAGCTCTGTTGTGTGTTATTCTGTTTTATCATGAAGCACTTTGTGGGTACTTGACTGTGAACAGTGCTATACAAATAAACTTTACTTACTTATAATTCACAAATACAGCTTCACAAAATATGAAACTCAGACAGCTGCTGGATAAAGGAAGAGAAAATGTGTTTTACTTTGTACAAATGCTACAAAAACCACTGAATTAAAAGGTTGACAGAGGTCCTGTACTTTTTAAGTTGACAACAAAGGACTGAGAAAAAGTTATTAACGATAAGCGCTAAGTTGACCTCGAAGCACCAGGTCTGCCACAATAATGTGTATTAGCGGCAGCTTTACTTTTGTTTGAATAAATGGAAGTTTGTTAAACTTCATGACTTGATAAAAGCTGGTAATCATGTTAAGCAGCATAGTTAGGGATAGGCTGCTAGATGTTTCATGTGAATCACTCAGGAGAAGATAAAAGCAGAAATGCTACAATTTTCATAAGACCACCAAACAAACCTCACTGCTTTTATTTGTTTTACATTAGTCTGTATTTGAAACAGAACTAATTACAGCTTCATCTGGCATGGAGAGGTTAGGCATGTCTCTGTGAAACAGGAAATATGTCCTCCTACAGGTCCTTCTCAAAAAATTAGCATATTGAGATAAAGATCATTATTTTCTGTAATGTACTGATAAACATTTAACTTTCATATATTTTAGATTCATTGCACACCAAATGAAGTAGTTCAAGCCTTTTATTGTTTTAATATTGATGATTTTGGCGAAAAAGTAAAGAAAAACCAAAAATCCCTATCTCAAAAAATTAGCATTTCATGAAAAGGTTCTCTAAATGACTTAATAACTTAATCTTCTGAATCAATGAATTAATTCTAAACACCTGAAAAAGATTCCTGAGGCTTTTAAAAAC
>NW_013952607.1:701540-709305 GCF_001266775.1 Austrofundulus limnaeus
GTTTTTAAAAGCCTCAGGAATCTTTTTCAGGTGTTTAGAATTAATTCATTGATTCAGAAGATTAAGTTATTAAGTCATTTAGAGAACCTGCTAATGCTATGCTAATTTTTTGAGATAGGGATTTTTGGTTTTTCTTTACTTTTTTACCAAAATCATCAATATTAAAACAAAAAAGGCTTGAACTACTTCAGTTGGTGTGCAATGAATCTAAAATATATGAAAGTTTAATGTTTATCAGTACATTACAGAAAATAATGAACTTTATCACAATATGCTAATTTTTTGAGAAGGACATGTATATAAACCTTGTTTTGAGGTGATCTGGATGTTTTTTTCTGTGAMCGTATGGAAAACAGGATGCGAGGCAACTGATGACATTGGGCTTGTTGCCTGTTTGCTCTGGATGCTGCTGCATCCTCCCCTCYGAGTCTCTTTGTTCGGCATCACAGTTTCTATTTACCCCTCCCCCAGGTAAATCCCAGAGGACACACCAGTYTTACTCTGACACAGAGGTTGTTTTAAGTGAGTCCAGCAAGAGGAAAAATCTAAATTAAAGACCTAAATCAAGAAGATCCCAGTCCGTACAGAGCGATAATAAAGGTGTCTTAAATGATAAATGTGATCTGCTGTGAAAGTGTCTCCCTGCTTCCAAATCAGAGGCACTGATTCTACTGTTTGTGTGAATGTCTGCGCTGACCAGGACCTTTAGCACAAACAAGGCTCAAACTGGATTATTTACAGGATTTAATTYACATTCCTTCAGCTAAATGTGATTGCTCAGGTGTGGACCTTCAGTATGCTTCTCGTAAACACGTCATAGGAGGTTCTTGAGGATTTTGTCATCTGCTGAAGAGAAACCAGTCTGATGACCTGTCAGTGTAATCATCCCATCTGAGAAATGACCCGAGTGTCTCTCAAGCTAACAGCAGACGTTTTAATTAGGTTGGGTCACTTTTATCTTTAAACTAAATTGACTATCAAAGGTGTAAGAGAACACAAAACGGTTTATTTCTAATGAGCAGCACAGTGGACGGAGTGTTAATAATCACATAATTCACTGACAAAAATTCTGTTATGACCTAAATAGTTTTATTTTTCTTTGCTGTATTTATACGTAACTGAGAAAATACTGTAATGTACTGTTCCAGTTTAATTTGTTCTCATCTGACTTTGCTTAGTCTGGCCTCACAGGTTAAGTAATCTCTTGCATTATCTCATGCTGGACTGGCTTTGTGGCACCTTTTTTTAAATTAAAGTTGTTTCTCTCTGTCACCCACTGTCTCCAAAGTTTTGCTTGTCCTTRAGGAGACATCAAACGTTTTGGACTGAATAACTTGTTGTGATTCCCCTGACTTGATKTGTAGTGCTCTGCATCAGCAGATCTCAGATTAGGACGTACCGCCCCTCCGTCTGGGAATTAAACCATGCAGGAGCACGTACTGGCCTGAGCTGGAGAGTTTAAAAAAAAWTTGTTAGGAACGTAAGCGTTTAAAACACGTCACATGCACACGTAAAAACTATTGAGTGAAAACTTGAAAACAAATATAATGATTAATACATTTATTAGATTTTACAGTTTTAAATCAGGTTCTGAACACCAGAGGTTTATAGTAACTAAGTGCATTTACTTCATTACAGTACTTAAGTAATTTTTTGAGTATTTGTAATTTAACAAGTATTTTTTATTTTATTTCATTACATTTAAAACATTAAAATGATACTTTTACTTTTTTTACTTTAAAATTTAACACCTATTTACTCATTACAAATTAAATATGTCTGAATTCATCATGAAAGGAGTTGTTTATGCACTCTGAAAAATGATGCGTTGAATTTACTCAACCAAGTCATTTCAAATGGTTCCATGAAACCAAGCTGAGTGAATATGAAGCAATTTACTAATTTTCTTTAAAAGAAAATATTTATATTGCCTAAATGTACTGAACTTGGTTTTGTGGAATCAGTTTGGTTCAGTAAATTCAACAGTTTATTTCTTAGAGAGTGTGTAAAATACTTTCACTTTTAATTTTACTTTGTCAATTATTGTGAACAGATTTATGACTTTTTCTCATCAGTGACATTTTTTTTTTACCAAAGTCATTTTCTGTTTAGGTATWTTTACTTTTACTTTGTGTTTTTTTCAGATACTTTATAGACCTCTGCTGAACACTAAATCGTGAAAATATACTGCAAGGATATGTTTATTTATCTATTTTTTATATTTGAAATGGTTTTATGTGYCAGGTTAAATAAATGAGATAAAACCCTCAGATCAACACTTGATATTTTATATAATATGGGTCAGGTTTAAAGTTACAAAAAATACAAAAATGGAGCTTGTCAGAGTAAACAGCTTATAATAACTGTCAGTGAGGTACAGTAATAATTTGGGCTTGTTTTTCAGGATATATTTGGACACATTGCAGTTATTAAGTTAACCATAAATTTATTTTTGATTGAATATCAACTTATTCAAAAGACAAATACATTCAGGGCAACAGCTTATGTTATTTTAAACTACTTCAAACTGAGACTCAAACGTAACAAAAATGATGCATTGTGGCTCTAAGAAAGTTCAACAAAACCAAACACCATAATGTCCACGAATTAACAGACATTTCGACATGAATTCGGTGCGCTCGTATTCTGCAGCTGCATGTTTGTGCTCACCAGTTCCCTGGCAGCAAAGAAATCAGAGCAGCAGGAGTCTTTTTGAACCGCTTGTGTTGATGTGGATTTAGTCACAGTATAGAAGCTGCACAGACACCTCTCTGCTCATTTACAGCTGAGAGCCAGAACACAATTTAACTGCTTGCAYTGGCCTCTAAACACTGCAATCAGCCCCCTTTCAGCAAACAGCTCTGCATTTGTAGCTGCAGGACCTGGAACCCAACTTTCTGTTTATTTTGGAAAGTGTCACCACCCGAAATCCTGTTTCTGAGGTCGGTCAAGTGTTAAATGCAAAGCTAGTTGACTTTAAACCTTCGTAAGCTGTTCCTCCCTGGTGCCAAACGAGGCTGCTGTCAAATAGACCTTCACACTTATCTCAGAACTTTAACACTTAAAAAAAAAACAATTTAGCTTAGAAGTTCAACTAAACATTCCTAATTATTATACCTAAAGTTACCTCTAATCCATAAAATACTTGACTTAAAGCGTAGGAAACTTGTGTTAAAGGGAAAAAAATCACACATAAATAAGGTCAGAATACAAATAAACAGCAGAAGAAGAGGCATGCTCCAGTCCTCTGKTTTAATTCAGGTTCCTCTCCACGACAAAAGCCCATTAGGTTTACTGATTAGAGAACAGTGAAGAGGGGAAAGGCAAGTTAATTATGATGATAATGTACACCAGCACCAGCATGTATTAGAGAGGTGAGAGGAAATCAAAACACTTAATATGTGGCTTTCAATAATATGAAGCCTTGAATATATTTGATAAGCAACAGACCAATAAAGAAGAAGTTCCTTTGTGCATTATAAAGAAAACTAAAAACATATTAAATTATTAACCTGTTTCTTTAAGAAAAATGTCTTTATATGGTAGCTGTTTCAGACCGCAGACGATGTTAAAGCAGCAGTGATCCTAAAAGTTTCTTAGCAGGAACAGAAAAGGATTCACCTCCAATAAAGCTACATCATTCACACCGAAACTTGGAGAACMAAAGGAGACCTGGAGGACTCGGCTGAGTTTAATATTGGCATTTTGATGGACAAGTGTTGTTCAGTCTGCGTCTCTGCAGAACTAAACAATAAACGCACYGACCGAGCTGACCCCTGGAGGCACGGTCCCATCATTCAGACCATCAGCACAAGCAGAGAGAAGACGCAAGCATTTTTTTTATTAGGTCAAGAATCTCCCACCTGTGCTGTTTACATGTTTACATGTTTACATGCAGGCACTCCTCTTCAAAGTCACAAAAGAGCACAGAAGGCTTCTTCAGTGATATTTGTGGCCACATCATAAACGTTCATCTCAGCAACTTTAATTTTTATTTAGTCACTATGCTAGGTTTCTAAAAAACACTTTATAAAGGAGTTGTGATCCTATAATTGTTGTGATAATTTGCAGTATTTTATATATTTGTAATTTAGACAGTCTAGGATTTGACTAAATCCCGTTTGTTATCCTGAGCGACTGGACGTGCTGTCAGTTAAAATGGGTAAATGAGAAAAAGCCGATGGTGGGCTCTGCCTCTATAATTGGATCACAGATGGATGGAGCGTTCAGACACTGACTGCACAGACATTCCCCTCTGAAGGTTTTAATGACTTTATTGTCAGACTCTGCCTCCTTCAGATGAGTGTTGTCACCTTTTCACACGCTTTTCCTGTTTTGTGCTTGAGGCTGAATCAGTGAGTCCAGAACTTTGCTCACATCTGTCATGTACAAAAAAATAAAAAAAAACAGTTTATTGAACTTTCTGYACCACCGTTAGTGTTCTGATTTGCTCGTTGGTGAAACAGAGAAATTTTGTTGCTTGTTTTACGTTTTTGTTACCTCTTGAGTTTCAGACATGTTTCTGTATTTCAAAAGAAAAAGTATYACTTTTAGATTTTAAATGTAACAAATCAAAAGTAAAAAAACAACAACAAAAAAACATCCATTATCTCCAAAGTCGGGTTGCGGGAGCAACAGCCCGAGTGGGGAAGCTAAGACCTCTCTTTCCCCAATTACAAAAATTAAAATAAGAACTTGGAAAAATTACAAATCCTCAAAAAAATACTTAAATACTCTAATGAAGTAAATGTACTTAATTCATATAAACCTCTGCTATTGACACTTGTTTTGAACTTCTGGTGCTGCAGATCCTGTGTCCGGTATAAAATTTATTGGCAAGAAGCATTGTCACAACAAAGAAATAATCTACCATACATTTCCTTACTTTTTGTGCTAACATAGTTTAATAAACTCCAAGGGTTTGTTTGTTTTGATGTAGAAAACCAACACAATGCTTCAAAGTGTGAACGGCTTTAGGATAGAAGTTTGTCTTGAGTCTGGTGGTTCATGATTTGATTGATCTGACCGACCTGAGTGTAACAGTTTAAACTGGTGAGGATGTGACGAGYCTGTTTCAAAACTGATGTCAAGTGGGTCTTTTTGACTCCGAAGCAGCAAGAGGATCACCRAAGTCTTTCAGGAAGTTAAGAAAAGCAGCCAGTCACCTTCTGAGCTGTGTTTAGGGACTCATAACAGAYGTTTTTTCCTCTGCTGCTGAATGTGATGCTGTCTGCCTGGATGCTGGAAGRAAGGGCACCAGCAACGTTTCTGCCACTTCATTCTTTCTTAATATTGTCAGGACATGCAGATGCTACTGAGCAGTGCTGGCTCAAGCCATTTTGGTGCCCTAGGCGAGTAGAAGCGCACCCCCCCCCCACCCAACTCTGTCCCACCCACCCCAATTTGAACCCCTAAAAACAAGTTTGACAGTTTAAGGTACTATGGTAAAAGATTTATTTGCTCCCCCACTTCCGCCCCAGGGTGCGAGTTGTATGAATTTTTTTGCAAAATTTATGGATTTTTGAGGCTTTTCATACAGGTAAATGTCCGAAGAGGTTGACATGTATGGGACAACAAAATACAGACTTGTTGTTATTGAGTTTGTCAACACGAACCGCTACCCGAGAGGCACTACTAGCCCCTCCCCCVTCAGAGTGTCGGAGCAGGACGAGTCAGTGCAACGTCAATCAAATGAGAGAGAGGGTGGGGGCGTTTGCTGCATTGGTGGGGGGGTGTTTATGGGTAGAGTAGTTTATTTTTCCTGTAATAATTCATTATAGTTTTTTAAGACAAAGCTAATTGAAAGGGGCACTGAGCAGAGTTACAACCAGGGATTACAAATAATTACTTTTTTTCTTCAGCAGTTAGGTGCCCCCTCCAGCAGATGGCGCTCTAGGCAACCGCCTAGTTCGCCTATGCCAAGAGCTGGCTCTGCTACCGAGCCTTTTTGACAGCAGCTGTGGTGAATTGGCAGTTTCAAGAATTCTGCACTATTTTTAAAGAACAAAACTAAACTGAGAAGAACCAGCAAACCAGAGCAAAACAATAAAACATAAGAAATGACTGAGCCTAAGAAAAACAATGGAGCATAAACACTGGAGATGTTAATTAATGAGTGACCACAGGCAGGTGCCCTAGGCAAGATTTCATGCGGTGCACCTTGTGCAGTTTTCTTAATCTCATTGCCAATACATTCATATAGTTGACTTTTTTTCCAATGTTATTTGTTTCTTTTGAAACCAGATTGTCCAATTTAAATAGTTAACAATATAATCAATTTGAAACAGAAAACTAGACATCCACCTCATACCTGCCAACATCTGCTGACAGCAATGAGAAACATCTCTTCCTGTTTATGAGCAGCTATGGAGTGAAGCAGTTCTTGGGGGGGGGGGGGTTCAGGAATATATCCCCCCCCAGGAAATTCTACATTTTCAAACCTAAATTMTTGGGATTAATAAAACAAGGCAAAATCAACTTTAACCTGGAAAAAAGGTTATAAAATATATTTGTTCATCTCCCATTTGTGGCGCCCCTTAGATGGTTGGCCCCATTAGCATTTGCCTTTACCAAAGGTTCTCAAACTGGGGTCCCAGGACCCCCAGGGGTCTGCGAGCCGTATCTTGGGGGATACTCAAAAAATTTCTATAAATTGTTAATTTGGTTTTTATTCTAAACATGTCATACAGGGAGCAATGCACTAGTAAAATAAACACACTAAATCAAACTAAACATAATATTCCCATGTCATTTAGGGGTTAAAATGACAAAACAGTATGGGGTTTATGATGGGGTCCCTGGAAATTGTTGACCCTTGTAAGGGTTCCACAGACCCAGAAAGTTTGAGAACCCCTGGCTACAGGCTGGCCCTGGTGTGCAGACCTCTAATAAAATAAAGATGAGTGAGGAGATGGAAGCAGGAACGAGTTGAAACATCTGATGAACAATAAAGAAAACCTTTATCCATCCATGTTCTTTTCTCACTTTCTTTTCAGTTACTGAGTAGCTGCTGTCTTTCTCCAGTGGTCATAGGGCCAGACAAATAAAAAAATGAAGCTCAAAGTGTTCGAGTTAATTTATTATTCAGATGGCTGTCACTCAGTGTCTGTATCGGCCRTTCTTTTATTTATTTATTTTTTGCAGTGCATGGCTCTTGATGAGATGTTCATCCATCCAGCTGCATGAGCTGCCAAACTGCAAACAAGACATTTTTGTTTCCAGGTTTGATCAAACTGCTGAGTGCATGCCAAAGCTTGAAGTGCTGTATGAGTCAGGCTGTAGAGTAACTGGGAGATATTTTTGTCACCTCTGTATTAGACAGAGGAATATCACAAATTAGTTTCGCTCAAAGAACCATGAAATACCATACGTTCCAAAGCGAAGATACAAGACAGGTTAAAGAAAAATGCTTCTGAACCTTCATCTGGCTGTACTGTATGACCAAGTATTAGGGCCACACGAGATTTTTTTTAAATTATGAGAATAAAGTCATAATATTATGTGATTAAAGTCATAAATTACGAGAAAAAAAGCCATAATCTTACATGATGCGTCCATTTTCCGTTCATCGTTTCCTCCTTATTTTCCCCACACCTTCTGTACAGTCATATGTCTCTGTGTTTATAAAGTAGTCCACGATGACACGGGTCACTGTTAGATTAATATGCTTTTATCTAAATTAGCTGCAAGCTGACTAAATCTGTCAATGCATGCTTACAGTATATAGTCGTTTGCAAAATTTCCAAGTCCTGCTACTGATAATTTG
>NW_013952607.1:710428-712067 GCF_001266775.1 Austrofundulus limnaeus
TCATAATATTATGACTTTATTTTCATGTGCAGCTGCAGCTGTTTGGGTCATGATTTAGAAACTCTCTGGGGATATTTTACAAGCACCAGGTTAAAAAAAATCTGAAAATAAATTAATTAAAGTTGAAAAATGAAATAATAAAATTGAATGACTGGTTTCCATAGAAACTACTCAAACATAATTACCCACAGAGTTTCTGTCATTAACTTGTGCTTATCATTTGGCTCCACTTCATTTTCTCCATGTCTGTTTCGGAACAAAACTTTGCGTTCACTCGAGCTTCTGATTTATTCTGGGTTTATTTTAGGTGAGTGATTGAATCTACAATGAACAAAAAGAACTGCTGATGACACATTAAAAATCTGCTTCTAATAAATTAATAATTAAAAGAACACACAAAAGGTTTTCTTAGTTTTTCTGAGTGTTTTTCATGTAAATGCAACTTCTAATTTAACCACACGAAAAATAAAAAGACTCACTACAAAAGATGTCATATTATTGCAACCTTCTTACAGTTATTTTAAATTAAAATTATTGAATAGTTCGTTAAAAAACAAAAAGGCTGCACATGAAACACAACCACAGGTAGATTTTTTTACAGCGTCCAATTAATTTTTTTAGTTATTGCTAAACTGCTTACCCAGAACTCGTCAGACCAAGAAAAATAAAGTCACTTAGCGAGTTTATTTGACACTTTAATAAGTTTAATCCAGCGCGCTCAGATAGGACAGGACAGAACAAACAAAATTTTCTTGACTGTAATAGCTTTGCTGTTTTTTTCCCACCGTTACTGTGTTGTCAATTTTGTTAAAATTTTTTTTAAAAAGGTTTAGTGCTGATCCTGGTGAGTGATGGAGTTGACCAGTCGGCTAAAATGAAAGCAATGCAAAATTATTGTTTTACATTCACATTTCATTTGCTTTGCATTTTACAGAGAACTAAGTCAACTGTTTGAAAAATTCAAAGAAAAAGACCAAACTTTCTGCACATTTCATGCCATGCATATTTTATGTCGACAGATTTGCAGACATGTTAATACAAAGCATATATGATGATGTGGTGATTACTTTTCATTCCAGCTGTGACAACGGTGCTCATCTCGTGACATTAGATTAAAAAAAAAATCTTGCGGCCATGAGATAAATATTGCATGGCCAACATAATTTTGAGCAGCCTCTGTCTCTTTATGAAAAGAGATGTTGGTGTCAGATTATGAAGACATTGTTTTTGTGTTTAACTGTTAAAAATATTACTGTTATAATTACTTGGGGGTACGGTTAATCTAAATAGCTCATCTTTCATATCAGCCTATTTATGAGATGACAGTGATGCTTTAGGTGTATGTCGGGAAACAGATTTTTTACTGTGTTCCTGAATGCAACAAGGCACGGTGAGAGAGAGGAGCCTGTTTTGAGTGTTGAGCTTCAAGAAAAGRAAAGAAAGCTTTTTGGACAAATACAAGTCGTCACCTGTGWCTTACAGCTGCAACAATTACTTTATGTCTAACTACAAGTGACCGTAGTTAGTTATTCATAATAAAATAAAGTGAAACTTGTCCATGCTAACAGCCAACAGTTTCTGCATGGAAACCTCTGCAATAATTATATTGTGGCCACAAGATTATATACAGTATATATAT
>NW_013952607.1:713231-715954 GCF_001266775.1 Austrofundulus limnaeus
ACTCATGACTCAGAACATTGTTGTAAGCTGCTTTGTATTTTTGATAAGATATTTCTAAATTTGATGGAATTTTGAGAATTTTCTTTTTAAGTGGAGGTCACATTCGTTTTCCAACAAAGCTGTTGTGCTTTTAGTGTTTCTTTTTCTCCCACTGCAGATCTTTYTGAATGGTGTTGTGGAAAAAGCAGAATGTTTTGTCATAATTATTGGCACGACAGATGACATTCGTGGCTCAGGTGGTAAAACTGGTTGCTCATTAATCACAAGGTAATGCTTCAATCGCAGGTCTGTCAATTTGTCAAAGTGCCTTGAGGTAAAAAAAACTGAACCTCAACAGGCAGCTTTTAGAACAGCTCTGCAACAAYGAATGTGAGAGGGAAGTTACTGTTTGGATTTTTAAAACTTTAGTTATTTTTTATTCTTGCACTCAGAAATAGGTTTAAAAWGTTTTAGTTTTGMAAARTCAAAGCACCTCGTTTGGTCCAATCTGCACCCGTTTAAAAAACGGCACTTGCTCATCATTTACTTCACAAGTTTGTATAAACTCTAGTGTTGCAAAAAGCAAACAACTAAGCCAGTTCAGGATTGTGTGTTATTTCAAGTATAAAAATGTCTTTTGCAAAATTCATTACACTCTGTTATAAATGAACTAAAACAAGTAATTTAATTAATWAGTGGGAGTTATTCTAAAACAAAACCACTGAGACTTTTCAGGGAGCAGGGCACGGTGCGTTACACACCTACACAACCTCGAGGTGTTCCTCTTCTCAGAGTGTGTGCTTCCCACCGACAAACTAGCGCAGCTGTAAAAAGCTTTCATTACTCACCCACACTGCCGCCTTTGTTCTGCCGTGTCACTCATTAGTGACCAATGTGCCTTTAATGTTTACTGGTGCACGTTTTTCATTGCCATCAACAACAACACCAGAGGCTCCGCAGAGAAGGAATATGGGATGTGAAAGGTGGTGACTCATGAGTGGGATGGAGGTAAATGAGGGACCCCCGTGTGCAGGTCTCAGAAAATCAGCCATTCGAGGGGCTGAAATGGGCGTTTACGAACAGCTGAAGTGTTTTGGACAACAAGCAAAAAAACGAGCCGTGACATTCGTGTACAGTCTGACAAGGAGGTAAATGTGTGGATTTCAAAGGAGATATACTGTATTATGCTTTGAAACTGCAAAGTTATGGTCTGAATTCCTTCTTATTGTAACTCCACAAGCCCCTCTTTCACCCTTTTTCTGGGGGTGTGTCTCAGATCAACTCATTTTGAGTCTGTCTCTTTAAATCCAAACAAAGAGCTTCACATCCTGTCTCCCTTCCAGCTTCCAGAGTGATCCAATCTACTTTGATAGAGAGATTTATGAGACTAAGTTCAACTTTTCTGAGACTCCAGGTTAACAGCAAAATGCAATTAATGGCTAAAAAAGTGGATTTTGCGTGATATGTCTAACTATGGTGATCCATCGGTCCTATTCTCCTGTTCATGGCTCACCACCAAAAGTTGAGGTTGTTTGTRACATCTTGGATGGATTTTAATGAAAGTGTCCTGATGCATCGCAGTAATCCAGGTAGAAAAAATCAAAAAGAAAAAAAATAAGTAGGTCCTCAGGATGGGTTCTTCTTTAGTGAAACGTTTCATCTCTCGTCCAAGAGACCTTCTTGGACGAGACCTTCTGGTGAGTTTCAGGTGAACTCAGCCTTGTAAGCACTGCCTCCACATGGTGGACAAACATGTTAGTCACATGCAAAAGAGGGTCATCGCCTAATAATAGGCTTGATTAGCTCTATTCATAGAGGACCATGTGCCCCATCACCTGACTTATTGGTTTGGCTGCTTCAGCTGTGGTTATTTGGTGTTTTGTTATGTGTATGTAGTGAGTGCAAGCGGGGTTCAACGTCCCCTTGTTTTTGTCTTTCCCCATTTGTGTTGGGTATTTGTTGAGGTATTTGGGTATCTGAGCTAAKCAAGCCTATTGTTAGGCGATGGCCCTCTTTTGCATGTGACTAACCTCTTTGTCCACCATGTGGAGGCAGTGCTTATAAGGCTGAGTTCACATGAAACTCATCATACTGAAGAAGTCTCTTGGGGGAGAGACAAAACATTTCACTAAAGAAAAACCCATCCAGAGGATTTTGATTTTAATAAAACCTACAGAAAATAATATATAATGCCTGACCAAAAAAAATTGCCACCAAAATCAAAGGTCACACAATTTAATATTTTGTTGGACTACATTTAGCTTTGATTCCAGCACACCTTCTCTGTGGCGGTTTCGATAAGCTTTCTTGACCTGACCAACTGTGGCAACCCCAGCTCACTGCCCCACAGGCTTGTGCAGTAGGCATTAGGCATGATGGGTACATCCTCGAAGACGATGGGTCCCCACTATCCTTCCAGTTTATAATAATGCGTTGGACAGTTCTTAACCCAATTTGGTAGTTTCAGCAATCTCCTTAAATGTTTTCTCTGCTTGATGCATGCCAGTGATTTGACCCTTAAACAGACTGACATCTTTGCCACGACCATGGGATATGTCTTTCAACATGGTTGTTTAAGAAATGAGAAGCAACTCACTGCACCAGTTGGGGCTGAATAACGTTACCAGCTGAAAGACTATCACCTATGCAGTAATTATCCAATAGGAGGCTCATACCTATTTGCTTAGTTAAATCCGGGCAACTTTTTTTTTGGCCAGTGTTCATCAGCTAATTAACTTTTAGAG
>NW_013952607.1:716058-719057 GCF_001266775.1 Austrofundulus limnaeus
TTCACCTGAAACTCATCAGACAGAAGAAGTCTCTTGGTGGAGAGACGAAATGTTTCACTAAAGAAAAGTCCATCCAGAGGATTTTGATTTTAATAAAACCTACATAAAATAATATATAATGCCTGGCCAAAAAAGTTTCCACCAAAAACAAAGGTCACACAATTTAAGATTTTGTTGGACCACATTTAGCTTTGATTACAGCACACCTTTTCTGTGGCGGTTTCAATAAGCTTTCTTGACCTGACCAACTGTGGCAACCCCAGATCACTGCCCCACAGGCTTGTACCGTAGGCATTAGGCATGATGGGTACATCCTCGAAGACGATGGGTCCCCACTATCCTTCCAGTTTATAATAATGTGTTGGACAGTTCTTAACCCAATTTGGTAGTTTCTGCAATCTCCTTAAAGGTTTTCTCTGCTTGATGCATGCCAGTGATTTGACCCTTCTCAAACAGACTGACATCTTTGTCACAACCATGGGATATGTCTTTCAACATGGTTGTTTAAGAAATGAGAAGCAACTCACTGCACCAGTTGGGGCTGAATAACTTTACCAGCTGAAAGACAATCACCTATGCAGTAATTATCCAATAGGAGGCTCGTACCTATTTGCTTAGTTAAATCCGGGCAACTTTTTTTTTACTAGTGTTCATCAGCTAATTAACTTTTAGAGTCAACCTGCCATTTACAGAATCAATTCTGCAGTCTATTAAAAGTTATAAAACTGCAGTTTTTTGACACTGATTAAAAAAAGAATCTCCAAATTGGATCGTCACCTTTTGAAAACATCCAGTGAATCTGTCCTGAATTACTTCCCCCATCCTGCAGGTCGTGGTTTCTGCAAGGTGAAACTCTAAACTCTCTGCAGACATCTGTTACAGTGCTTATATTTATGTGGATTTCCATATTTTCAAACTTCACTTTAAAACCATCCAAACTGTTGACTGTCTTTTTCTTCTGCATTTGTTTACTYGGTGTCAGGGTCTCCTGCCCTCTAATGCCAAAATTCTTCATCCCTTTGATGTCAGGGCAGCGTTTCAGTGACTTTGATAAAGTGAAGGTGAATGAACRTCTCCTTCACTGCCTTTAATTACTCAGGAAGAGGCAGATAGAGCCTAATTAATGCCTTCACTGCTCTGYGCCGTATCAAGCCGTTTCATCAGCTGATGTAAACCGTCAGACTCCCCGGGTCGCAGCCGGTAATTACAGATCTGTGCCGACAGTGACAGCTTAAAGCTGAGGCCACAGAGCTTAACCAAGGCCTAAACAGGCGCCTGTCAAGTCAAAATACAAAAGCTGTGTCTGAACACAATRTGTCTTAGCGGAGACGAGCACAGGTGAGACTGGACTGACTGTACGGCTGCTTCTGTACAGACTGTTCATCAAAGAGGTATAATGTACCGAGCGTCTGRAAAAAATGAAATGTTTTGTTGATTTGATGCTGCATGAAGCCTGCGCTCATATCATTTTATTATTTCCAGATTGTTTTTTCTGATTGAATGAAATTTGTCCAAGATGACTAYGTTTATATTAAAGCTCACAGTCATTTTGTCCTCTGCAACCTGAAAGGATCCTGAAGAGGAAAGAAAACCCAACAATTCTTGTGACTAAAAACAAAAAAAAATCCTATACTTTGTAGATTCATTAAAAGACCTTTGATCAAAATATTAAAACGAAGCACAATCAAAAGCCAAAGACAGAACACAATTGGCAAGAAAAGTTTTCAAATATTTTACAGCACAGAAACTTGTCTTTGTGTCTGACCTTATTTATCATGATTTCTGTCTCTCACTCTAAAATTATTAAACATTTTTCCCGACTATCACTGTACTTTATAATCTGCAAACCAAATTTATCATCTCTGTGAAGATTGAAGTTGCAAATGATTTACAAAAGACCAAAGCTCCAAATAAAATGAGTATTTATTTTATTGTCACACTCTTCTGAAAGAAATGTTAACACATTTTTTCTTTCATGGCTCAAACAAAATCCAAACACCAAATGGAAATCCAAAGGTTTAGAAAACAACAGTGTGCTGCTGTTTGTGTTTTTCACTGAGGAGCTGAACTTGCTAGCTGGTCTTGATTTTAAAAAGGGTCTAAATGTCTTTATAGATCCGATTCTGTGGTCAGAATCCAATGAGTCTTAGGTTTTCATCTCATAGAGGTTTTGATCAAACAGTAAYAAAGTGAGGGGGAAGATTCAGTAAGTCTTCTTCCAGGATCGGAGGTACAGCTGTAAGGAGAGCAGTGGGTTTCTGTTCTGCAGGCTCTTATGAAAAACATCAAAATCAGCTTTCCTGACTCTGTGTAGATAGTCTTCTATCACCACCTGCAGCACACAACAAAACAGACAGAGGTTGGTTGAGTTTGCATCAGGTTAAACTGAGCGGCTTCCATTCTGGACTTTTTCTTTCTTGTTTTTAATGAAGGCAGTTTTTTCAGCTGATGAGATTTTTATTCTACCTTAAAATAGATTCAATTCATTCTTTCTAAGTCTAAAATCAATACTCTGTTACACAAGAGGGCCAGAACTCAAAACTTGGTCCAAGCCAATTTATTAAAATAATAATAAGATTTTTTCTTACCAAACAATATTTTATGTAGAGTTTAGAGCATACATTCCCTAACGAATAATAATAAATAAAAAAATGTTTACATTTAGAAATACACATTAGCCTTTATTTCATAGATCTTACACTCTACTCAACCATTTCATTGACTATTTCTTAGAGATACATTTTGTCACAATCCAACAAATCTGTTACAAAGATGAAAACCTTCACTTAAAAACCATTTGACAAGGCCTGGCCAAAAAAAATATTAGTACTGATAAGTCCTCAAATGTAGTACTTACAGTTGGTTTGAAAAATGTTATATTAACACAGGGCTAGGCAAAACTTCCATGGATAAGAAGAGAAAACCAGAAATGATGCATTACTTCATTACAGCTAAACATGCTGATGGCAACATTATTTTCCAGACATACTATATATATA
>NW_013952607.1:720747-730669 GCF_001266775.1 Austrofundulus limnaeus
GTACTCACATCATAGAGAGAGATGAAGGTAAAAATATAGACTTGGAGAGAAAAAGTGTCCTTGGATCTCATTTATGTTTTTCAATTTCTGTTAAAAAAAGACTTTTTCCATGACCTAAATGACCAGTAATTATGTATTTTTAAATACATATTGCATAAAATACGAGGAAGTGGTTGCAAGCAACAGTTCATTTATCATTTCTTAGGAGTCGGGGCATGTAAAGATTATTATTTTTTTAATCTTTCAGCCAGTTTGGTACAGAACATAATGCTGTAGGAACAAAACTTAACTTTAAAATAAATTGCATGAGTGTATTTTCATGTTRCCATTAATAAATGAGCAAACAAAGATTTCAAACATTATCTTTATCTGATGAAATTCCAAAGATGGCGTTTTTAAACATCAATTTTTAGACTCATTAAGATCTTTGTAAAGTGAAARTCAACAAGTTGCCTCCAAATAAATGAACCAAAGCAATAAAAGATATTTTGTTTTCAAAGATAAACGTAAATTTTGGGGAATTCACCTTTTGTCACAGTTGTAGCATGAAGAAGAGCTTGTTATTGGTGTCCCAATTTTTAACAAGTGCAAAAATAGGTGGAGTAAATGCATCACCCTCATTTTCCTCACATCTTCTACCAAGTTCGTTTGGGAAAATAAGGTAAGAGCCGATGGCTGAACTATGGTTTTCTCTGTAAGATTAGGGCTGCGCGGTATATGCGGTAGACGGTAGAAACAGTATGAAGTTCGCCTACGGTAGAAATTTATACTCTACCGTCTTATCGTCATTACGTCATCGCACCTGTGTCAACAGGGCTGCGAGTGCAGAGACACCTGAGCAGGAGTTCAAAATATAATGACGAAATCCTAGTGTTTTAAAACACGTATGGAGAGGATAAATCCTCAAAATTTCCTCCTCTCACTGTAGAAAAGTTACGGACGTCGTGTCGCGGGATCATTTCCTCCCTCCCTCTCCTCTCGCTGCACGTCGTGCAGAGCAAAGCTTTAACAACTGTAGTTTTTCACACCCAATTGTTGGAGAAAAAACTTGTTTTTTATGTTTTGTTACCCACAGAGATTATTTTTTAAAAAGACGTGGAAGTTCGTCCAGTCGTAAATCCATTTTGCTAATGTAAAACCGGCTTCTGCTCTGATGATGAAGATGATGAAGATGAGCGCGCAGCAGAGCAGCAGCTAAGTTCAGCAGGGAGAAACTCATTGTTTGGCAAGCAGATATTAAAGCAAAAACAGTGGGTTTAATTAAGATTACAGTTTTCTGCAAAAAAAAATGCTCTAAAAATTACATTATCTTAACTTTTTATGATAATTCTCTACCGCGATATACACCGTTACCGTGAAGGGGTTCAATTTATACCGTGATATGAATTTGGTCATACCGCCCAGCCCTATATCGGCCCAACCCCCATTACTCGTTGTTTTCATTTCATTTTGATGTACAGTGAACAAGCCGAAAAGAAGCACGGTGCTGGAATACTTCACGTCGCCTGAAAAGCTCTCTGATTAGATGGCTGCTTCTCCRTCCCCATATCTGAGCGAGAAAATTGCTGGTAAATCAGAGGCTGTAAATGTGAGGTTTTTTTCTTCAAATGCTATACTGGATGTCTGGAGGCTTTTCCATTTCGGCACAAAGATCAAAATTCCACCTACGCTGCATACAGAAAGTGAAAATTTGTTGCCAAATCATCCTCCCTACAGCAGATGCTGCTGATTAGAAAATTTGGTGAGATGACAGTTTAGGGCAATAAATAAATCAAAAAAGATCAAACAGAATTTCAYTCTGAACATTTTTTCTCAAAGCTTTGATAAGCTTCAACCACTCTAATAGTATTACCATTCAAGAAAGTGTAAATAAGCTGTTTTATATRGTATTAAAGTAAAAACGGCACAGATGTAACTTGGGATGATTCATGTCCCTCAAGCTTCACTGGGATCACTTTGTATTTTGTCCAAATCTGTGATTTATTCCTGTTACATTTTCAGCATTCTGAAAGCAGTCGATCTGCTCTCCCATGTGGGTCAACATCTCACACACATGAACAAATGACCTTTTTTTCTGAACAGCAGAGTTCCACTGCAGCGTGAAAATCATTTTAATACTACATTTACGGGGGAGAGACTGTTATTGCTGTGCACCGACTGCAGAAGGGCTACAGCAGGTCAGTGTAGCATCGTGAACATAAATTCTAAAGATCTGTTAAACCAGCAGCAGGAACCAACRTCAGAATTCCTGCAGAAATCATTCATGACGTTTAAATAGATGATTATAGTAAACTTGAGAAAGCTTACTAAAAAGTCAAAGATTTCCTAACTTTTAAAAGTTTTACTAGACCCTAAATTTTASTTTTAGTCATTGTGAGATATTTAATTTCAAGATTTTATATCTAAAAACAGTGAAACATCATAAATAAATGATACATCCTTTCAGACAAGAAGACAATCTTACCGTCTGTAGGAAGGCTAGCATGGCAGCAGCTGGAACGCTGTGTTTAAATGATCGCGCCTAAAGAGGAGAGCAGAATAAACCAAAATTAAAAACGATGAGGAAAGAATGAGAGCAATCTCTGCACGTGCTTTCACAAAATATTTTTAAGATGACCAACAACAGATTTTTCAGATTTGTTTTGGGTGTTTTATGCATCTAGACTGATTGAACTCTTACTCTGTTTCTGACAAGGACATATTTTCTGTTTTTTTATTTATTTTTTAAAATCTCATTTACCTTTTTGTAGCATTTTCCTGCATATAAATAATCATTTCTGATTAGATTTCACTTGTTCCCATGACTGCTCAGAGAAAGGAAGAAAACTTCCACTTTAACTTCAGATTATTTCTAAGGATTTTGCATGGAACTTCCTTTGTGGCCCTAATTAACATCTCTCACACCAACCCCCACCAGACTTCCTGACATCTTAATGTTAATAGATAAGAATTGCCACATTCCTGAACCCCACAAGTTGGAGTGACCATAAAGACTGCCTGTTCGCTCCTCTTCAAAGGGATCATAAATGCCTTTAACCAGACTCTTCAATGACTGAGACAAAGGACCTACATTCTTCATTAAATGTGAAAAAAAGAGAACAAGATTGAATGTTTTTATCCAACTGTCTGTTTTCATATATCTTAATCAAAGAAATTTGATTTACTTGTTTCTCTTTCCAGAAAGAACAAAACCCATTGAAGCTACTTAACTGTCTGCCCACTAAGGACTGTGTGGTAACTGTGTATTGTGTTTAAATGTTTTGATGAAATGTTTTCCTGAAGAAGATGTGTTTTATTCCATGATTTAATCCTTAGAAACTTTAGGACTTGAATCTTTAATAATTAAGTGTGACACTCTTATTTTACTGAGGCAAGCAGATGTCTCTCCCTTTAATTAGATGCAAGATAATTAAACTAAAACACTCCCTTTTTCTTTGTCCTGAAGTAAAGTTTTCCCTCCAAAACAGATTTGATTTGTTAAAACTTTTTCTGTATATGGTGTAACATTTTTATTGGCCAACTAAAACCTTAACTCCGCCCATAACAGTGGTTTTAAAAAGCTTAGCGCACTCCCAATCTCTAAGAAGACAGAGGAAGACAAAGAAAACCGACAGAGAAAGAGTTTTTCAACATCTGAAGTCAGAAACAGTTTTCCAGAAGCTCAGCAGAGGCCCTRCCTGCCAGCCCCTCCCCATGGGCTGGGCAGGATGGTGGTCCTTCTGCATCTCCCGCTGGGTTGAACCAACAGCCGCCGTTTAATATCGACTCAACATCTGAGTTTGATTTTATAGAAGTTAAATAAGCTAACTGTAACTCATGCGTCATTTTAGTTTGTTTTTCTCTACAAAGTTGAAATCAAATTAAGAAGTCTTGCAGCCGCTTGGGAAGGACCGGACCCCGTTGTCACCAGCTCACCACCCACCTTTCTGACTGAAGGACCAGCAGCTGAACAGACACMMTGAGTGTCCGACCGGCCACTACACTGAMGCARTTCTTTGGGAACATCACCTGAGATCCTTCGGTCAGCCGACGACTACTTCTGGTACCGCCATCAGCAGAACAAAAGGGTAAAAGTGAACACTTGTCTTGGTGACACACAGGTGCTCAGACGTAATTTGATTCTTATCTTTGTATGAGATTTGGTAAACTAAACGATTTCTCCCCTTAATTTAACTAAGACCCCCTTAGTTAAATCCTCARCTAAAAGCAAACTCACMTCACCTCACTCCAAGCCTCAAACTCACCTCTCAGTGYTTATTTTATGTTTATTTGTTGTTTGTTTATTTGTTTGTTTGTTTTGTTGTTACTCACTCGTGATTGCAAACTCTTTCAGTTCTACATGGTTCAATTATGTCACCACTCATTCCTCACCATAGTCGTAAACACATTTAATCTGTAAATAAATGGCCCGTGGAGAACGTGCCAACATAAGCTAATCTCATTTTTCTGTCTTGATAAAGTATTACTAGTTATGATAAGACAAGAACTCATCAAAGCAATTTGGGTACATTTATTGTGAGACTGATTACAATAAAGTTACAGATTTTCGTCTCGTTCCTGGGTTAATCCTTGACCAAATTAAGAGCGTGGTGCCTCGAGGTAAGATAATTTGTGTATTTAAATAATTCATAAATTATCCATTTTAGAATATACCCAAAACCCCTACACTTTTAATGGAGTGAGACAGTGAGTAAAATTTCATTTAAAAAAATCATACAGTTTCTAGCAATTTATTCAAAGTTTCTAGCAATTTACTCAAATCAACAAATTTGAGAGAAAGTAAAAAAAGTGTCAAAAGAAATTTAATTAAATAAAAAAATGTTTTAAATTGAATAACTGCATTTTGTAAGATACTACCAGGGTTAAACAGGTTAAAAAGAGGCATTTTGCTTCATTGAATGAGTTATTCTTTCTGTCTGAAAATRTTCAAAGGTTTTTCCTATAAATTTGCCTGTTTTTCCCCCAACTCAGTTTGAGTCTAGAACCTTTTGGACCTTTTTGTTGTTGAGCCTCTTAACACTGACCTATGAATCACTCAAGCATGAAAACAAACCAAATGGGGGGTAAACCAGTGTTTTGTCAACACATAACTGACAATTTAGCAAACATCTAATACTGAATTGTCTGTCTTGGCACTTTAGGCACTTTCCTGCCATTTGTAGTAAAAAACAAGTAATTTCTTCCAATTTCTTCAGTTGAATCTACAAAAATGCCCAAGACAAAACCGTTTGAGAGACATAGAACAATAATTTTGCTTCCAAAAAGGGAAAGTCAACCAACAGTTAGCTTTAAATAGGCGTGCCTCCACCTATCTAAACGTTATGCTCTGAAGACAATAAAAGGACCTGAATGTGGTCCCTTAATTCAGGGMTATTCAACTGACGGCCTTTGGGCCACATCCGGTCCGCAATTTTTTTCTTTACTTGTTTAATATAAAAATAGATTTTAAATCAACTTTACATTTTAAATCTATGATTCAATACAAGATAAACATAAAAGGTAAAATAATGCTTAATAATAAAATAATGATATTATTAATAAAATAATAATACTACTTGCTCTTCTATATAATGTAGTTTTCCCCTACGCATCATAAACCCAAATTCAGAATTTACATATAAAACTACAAATTCAGAATTTACATATAAAACCATTGTCAATATGTACAAAGCAAGTTAAGACAAAGTAAACCAGTGACTGTTGTAAATTGTTTGTAAAACACGGTGATGGATCTAAAATGGTATGGGGCTATATTTCAACCTGTGGTACTGTAGAACTTCACATCAATTAAGTTATAAACAAAGAAAAGTACAGTTAGATGTTGTTCTACCCTGTAGTACTTTTTCACTCAGTCAATGTAGTAACTGTATTAAAAAGTGAACAAAAGAAAAAAAATTCAGTCTTGAATTAGTTTTACCAAAGCCAGTTATTAACATTACTGAAGTACTTTGGGATGACAGTGAACACAGTATTCAAAGCTCTGAATGCTCTTTGGAGAAATACTTCAATAAACTATTCAAGTAAAAGATAAAAATGATAACAAATCTACAGTTTTTTTTATTTTGCATTTGTAAATGAAGTTGAAATCATTTTATTTTTTTCCCCTGGAGTTAAAAAGGAATAACAGATAGCTCAAACTGTCACACAGCTCTGTAGTAAGAGAGCAAAAATAAAAACAGCACTTAACCTCTCTGTCCATAAATAATCTTGTTGACATGAAGAACCCATATGCTCACAGTTGAGTGGTTTCATCAAAAGTGCAAACAGACTCAAAACAGAGTCTCTCCATTAACTGTGAGAATGAGCTTTGTCACAGCAGAAGTTAAACTTGGTGATTGTTTCACTAAGTAAACTCAAGATGGCGTCAGCAGGATTCTGGAATCAGGTCAATAAAGAAGAAAGCTGTTAAGTGCAAATGTGCTTTTCTTGTGATGAGTCAAAACGTCTCAAAGAGAGAATTAATACTCAAATACAAGCAAAATAAAACAACCGCAACTTATCATCTGCTCCATATGGGGTACAAGGATTAAGCTTCTCCTTTGCCAGCCCTGTTTGAACAATGGAAATTAGCTAACTAATTGGCAAAGTTTTTTCTTCTTGTATCTTCACACGCATTTTGTATACTTTGATGTATACTTTGGTCTCGCTTTGAATGGGTTTGTTTTATTAGCTTGAAGCAATACAGAGAAACAACAGTTGCTAAGTTCATGTTTGCCTTACCTCCTCACCCACCATCTTTATTCTAGCTTCGAAATTGACTGATCATATGTCAAAGCTCAAGTTCAAGTTCAAAAATCTTTCTTATCCCTGAGGGACATCTTGTTATTAGACATAAACATTCAGACTACACAAGACATAAAATCATTAAAGTAACAGTACAAAAAAACCAACTATTGTTTGTTAAGAAGTCTGATTACTGCAAGGATAAATTTGTTTTTTTTTGTCTAATAGTTCCACATCTGGGCAACAGATACTACCTACACCCAGATGGAAGTAAACTGAACAGTGGGTGATCAGGGTCCACCAGAATCAATCTGGCCTTTTTTACTTTCCTGACCTTGGGAAGATCAGTGAGGTTTGGTAGGGCTGTGCCTGCAATTCTGCTGCATATCCTGATAACCCCCAAAAGTTTGTTCAAAAGGCAAAAACGACCCTCTGATGTCATAGTTGTTGGTGGGTTAGAAATATTTGAATAATTTGTTTCTGATAGATGTTAATAATGGGATCAGTTTTCGTAATGGTATATGATAAGTCTACACTGAATTTGGGGTCTCAAGTAAAACCATCACAACATTTATAAAAGTTAAATTATGATAACACAATAGGGCTGCACAATATATCATTTGAGCATTGTCATCGYGATGTACATGTGCGCAATTGTCACATTGCAGGTACTGCGATGTATGAGGCATTGTGTTAACGGTCATATGTTACAGATTTTACTTTAATGGTTTGCCTCCGATAACAAGAAACTTTCATTTTGTTGTAAAACTTCTGGGACAATAAATTCCGGGCAGTGTTTTTCAGAGAACTGTTGTTGGTGAATTCCCGAATGGAGGAAGATGACGAGGATCTTGACGAAAATGAGGTAAAATACGGTTCAGCAATAGCCCAAACGCTAAAAATAAAGTGTGACGAAAACACAGAGGCAACACATTAGTTATGTTGAGTGGTAAAAMGCAATTCACGTTTGCGCATGATGAAAGGAAACGTACTCAAGTCCCAGAACAATAAAAGCAATCAATAAAAGACTAGAAAAACTCAGACAAAAACATACTTGTAACGTACACAAAAAATAGGAAAGATCTGTGCAGGTACGTCATCAACATGATGGCAGCAGAACTTAGTCTTATTTGTCAACTGTTTAGTTTAGTTTAGTTTATTATTATTTTTTTTTTTTTTAGTTTTTTAACTGCTGACAATTCCTGTTCTTATTTTTCATATTGCAATGTACACTGCAGGGTTAGAATAAAAAATAACGTCATTTTTTCCAATATCGTGCAGCCGTACACAACTTAAGCTGTATTTGGTCTAAAGTGCAGGCGTTGGCAGCAAATCGCTCAGAAATTAGCAGTAGCAGGTTTGGTCCTTTTGGAGTTGGAACCAGTTCTTACAATTGGATTTGGGATTTAGGGAGTTTGGAAGAAGAATAAACCTTTTTTTGTCCTTTTTTTTTGCCAAGATGTTTGAACTGATTTGACTTTTAATTCTTTTGATCTTCTGTCTCATTCTGATCTACGAAGAATTGTCAGTGACATGAAGCCATCCTCCTCTCCACTTGATGTTTTACCAATAAGACTTAAGGACATATTCACGTTTTTATCTACTGATCTTTTACGGATTTTTAACAATTCTTTAAGTTCAGGTGTTGTGCCTTTAGCTTTTAAAACTGCATCTATTTTACACTATTTTAAACCTGACCTGGATACTAATGATTTTAATAACTATAGACCTATTTCGAAACTACCTTTTATGGCAAAAATCTTAGAAAAAACAGTTTTAATCAATTATCCACATTTTTAAATAAAAATTCTATCTTTGAGAAGTTTCAATCTGGCTTCCRTAGGCACCATAGTACTGAAACAGCTTTTCTAAGGGTAGTGAATGATATAAGAATGAACTCTGATGCTGGTCGTTGTTCAATCCTGGTTCTGTTGGACCTCTCAGCTGCATTTGATACGGTTGACCACAGTACTCTAATTAATCACCTGCAATACTCTGTGGGTATCAGTGGAACTGCTCTGAACTGGCTTAAATCTTATTTAAATGATAGGTTCTTCTGTGTATCAATTGGTAACAGTTCTTATGAAGTGGTAAAACTTACTTGTGGCGTTCGTCAGGGTTCCATTCTTGGCCCACTGCTATTTTCTATTTACATGCTGCCTCTGGGTCAAATTATTTGCAAATATAATGTCTCTTTTCATTTTTATGCAGATGATACCCAGATATATTTATCTATTGATCCTTCTGATCTATCGGCTCTAAACATCCTAAATTCTTGTCTCACCGATATTAAGGTCTGGATGTCCGATAATTATTTATTGTTAAACAATAATAAAACTGAGGTGTTGGTTTTGGGCCTTAAGACTCATAGAGACCCTATAATTAAAGTTCTTAATTATTCAGGTTTTAATTGTTCTCATGAGGCTGGAAACCTTGGGGTAGTTCTGGATTCGGATCTGGGTTTTACTAAACATTTTAATAATAGTATTAAAACTGGCTTCTATCGCATCAGAAATATTGCCAAATTAAGATCAGTTATCTCAKTTGCAGATACTAAATCACTCATTCATGCTTTTATTTTTTCTCATCTTGATTACTGCAATTCTCTGTTTATTGGTCTGCCTAAAAAAAAMCTCAAACGCCTGCGATTAGTACAAAATACAGCAACTAGAGTCCTCAATTAATCCCAGAAGTATGATYATATCACTCCTGTTCTGGCTTCTCTACACTGGTTACCTGTGGTTCTCAGGATTGATTTTAAGATTGCAGTGATAGTTTTTAAATCACTGAATGGACTTGCACCGGCTTATATTTCAGAATTACTTACACCATTTACACCACTGCGACCTCTGAGATCATCTGATCTGTCGCTACTTATAGTACCCAGAGTAAGACTACAGACAGAGGGTTATAGAGCCTTTTCTGTTAGGGCTCCTCTTTTATGGAATGCACTGCCACTTTATATCAGACAAGCTTCTTCATTGTCCTCTTTTAAATCTCTTTTTTAAAAACATATTATTATGAGTTGGCTTTTAATTGTTGACCTTTGCATGTTTTATTTTTTTTATTTTGTGCTATATTTCTTATGTGTTTTGTTTCTATTATATGATGTAAAGCACTTTGTAACTGAGTTTTGAAAGGTGCTAAGCAAATAAATCTATCTATCTATCTATCTATCTATCTATCTATCTATCTATCT
>NW_013952607.1:731495-740166 GCF_001266775.1 Austrofundulus limnaeus
ATCTTCAACAGAGCCTATACTGGACAGTATGCGGGCCCACATCACGGATTTGGTGAAAGCAGCCATCAAGAAAAACTCAATTCCTGCTGTTATTCCTGGAGGTACAACAAAGTTTTTGCAACCCCTGGACATCAGTGTGAATCGTGCATTTAAAGCAGCACTCAGGGCTGAATGGGAGGCTTGGATGACTGACGGGGATAAATCATTCATAAAAACTGGCCGAATGTGAAGAGCGTCATTTCCTGATGTCTGCCTGTGGATCCTAACAGCGTGGAGCAGAGTGAATGAGTCCACCATCACCAATGGGTTCTGAAAGGCTGGACTGCTACGTGAAGAGGGCACCACAGCTTCAGAGCCAGCATTACCCCGAGAGGACAACAGATACTGCTGTGTGACGCAGCTTTTCTGAGCTTGTTTAACTCCGACACTGAAGAGGAGGACTTCGATGGTTTCAGTGCRCCGGAGGACGATGAATGAGACCTTTTGTTGGACCAGAAACGGTTAAAGAAAAGTACTAAAATAAGGTCAGTTAAATGAACCATATTCCTCCGAACTTTAATTCCTAAAGGTTTGCTTTTTTTATGTTTTGATGTTAAATTCACTTTTTTGACGACAATTTTGGGTGTACTGTTTGTTTTTTTATGTTGGGGGTGCGGCTTATAGTCCGGTGCGGCTTATATGCTAATGTTTGCGGGGTTTTTTTTTTTAAATGTGGTGGGTGCGGCTTATAGTCTGAAAAATACGGTAGGTTTTGGCAACATTTCTAACTGGTAAAAACAGGGTGTAAACAAAAACACTGACAAACATTTTAACAGCTGCATAATGAAAAAGTCTCCACAAGGACAAAAATCAATGACGCGTGCAAGTGAAGACTAATAAATCTCTAAACAAATTAGCTGCATGCTCTGAGGAGATGCATTAGTGAGTTAATGGTAACACATAAGACGTTTGCAGGACATTTTCAATTACTCACAATGGTGCAGGTGCAGGCTGTAAATCACAGCATGCCAAGGCATTAACCAGCAGTGATGCTCATTTACATTTTACAAATAGAAAACCTTTTTGTACCTGCTGTTTGAGTGGCTTAAAAGGTGTTCAAGAGTCTCACAAAACAAAACACCATTGATGGGAATTTTACTGCACCTCACCTCTGAATGGAGTCAGAATTTTAGCTGCAAAGGCATCACATTCATGTAAAGTCAATGACTTGAGATTATGCATCTAAGGTTGGGTCTAAGCTTGCTTAAAGTTGATCCAAACTTTGAATAAGTTTGATTTAATTTTTCAGTTTTGTTTGACAAATAGATTCCTTTTGACTGGAAATGAAAAAACTTGCATAACTCTTAAAGTGCCTGTGATTTAAATTTTTGGTAAGAAATATAAATACCTTTTTGGAAAAATAACACTGATAACATATTGCAAAAACATTTTCAGTTGTTGAGATATTTAATAAGATTTATTTAATAAGAATTTTTTTCTTCTACCTGCTACCTTTCATTTTATTTGTGTTGTATTATTATTTGTTGTATATACGACATTTGTTTTGTTTTTAAATGAAATGAATAAATTTAAATAGATACATATAGTTGCGTGTGAAGAATCATGAAGTGATGCCAAAGGGGAATGTTTCAAAGGTTCTGTATTTTTGTTTATAGATTTATGAAAGCCATAAGAATATAGCAATGCATTTTGATCATTCTTTTTAATCAAATTTGTAGTTTCATTCCTACTTAACTCTCCAGAGTTCAGCCTTTCATCTTCCTAAACATCAGACCAGCAGAGGTCAGTTTTCTGTCCCATACAGGGAAGCTAAACTTTGGAATGACTTTTCCCACTTAGCAAAATACAGGCAGTCTGAAACTGTACTTAATTAAAAAGTTGTGATTGTGACTTATCATTGTCACATATTTTACTCAAATTCACATTCATTTTGTTGAAAGTGGTGTTTTTTTGTTTTATTTTTTGTTTGTTTTTTTATAGGATTGTATTGTATAATTTTATGATCAACTGATTAAGGAGTGCATTGTTGGATTATTATAATTGTTTATATTATTACATTTTAAATTATTTTTATGTCAAGTGTCTTAATTAAAAAGATGTTTTCTTTGACTTTTTGTAATTGAAGGATATGCATGTCACAGACACTTAAATTTAAACTACCTGTTTTTTTTCCTAAAATGCCATGTTCTAAAATATTTGTACTTTTTTCAATAATAAATTTTATAATTGAATGTTCAACTTGATTTAAGACRGCTGTCAAAGCTAACTGCTTTTAGAAAACAAACAAAAAAATCTAAAATTCAGTCAGTTTTACAGATATTGGGCTAAAATTTAGTGCAGTTGTAGCTGAGCTTATTTTGTCCTTTTTTGTTTTGTAAATTTACTTTTGAAGTTATTCATGAAAATATATGGATTTGCAATCTAGATGTTTGYCTCTCGAGTTTCAGTTTCTAGCACTTCCTTAACAATAACTAAACATGGATTCAAGTCTTCTGTGAGCTCCAGGATTCACACTAACATCATGAGTGACGCTCTGGAACCAGAACAGCATTCATAATTTTAGATCTCACGACAAAGAAATATAAATAAATCAGCWGGTAGTTTCAACTCGTGTGAGGACAGGCAGGTTCCATGACCCAGACGGAGATAATGATCCCTCAAGAGATAAGGACCAGTCATTTAAATCTGAAGCAGTCCCTTGGATCTTAGGTCAAAATGTTTTTTTAAGAATAAAAAAGGTCTTACTCTTCTTACTCATACTCTTAAGGACACTTAAAATAGCTTCCAATAAAAGGCCGGTATACTTATGCTCCTTAATATGTCCTCAATGATAAAAATGGTTACAYTCAGCAGAAGTCTCTTTTTCTTTTTGCTGGTACCTAATCTGTCATATTTCTCATCTTACCTCCAAATTGCTTCCATGAAACTACAAGATGATGTGSTTTTTCTCAAAAACATGGATTTATCTCACTGTGCCTTTCTTTATACTGCAGCACCAAGTGAATAAATATCATTATGTTTGTAATATGGCTCTGATACATAAAAGCAGCCCATCTTYAGCTGTTCTTGTGGAAGTGCAGTACATACGTGTTGCAGGTGTACGTGAGCCTGACTAGCGATGTCGTAGACCACGTCTCGGACTTTCTGCTCCCGGCTGCCACGGATGAAGTCCTCCTGAGAAGCGCCGTGCTGGAGAAACGACACAGAAATACGACCCACGTTGATGTTTGGTTTTCAAGGTTACAGAAGGTGTGTATGGAATTTAACAGGTGAGCCTATCGCTGYAGTTCAGCTGGGTCCAGTTTAGCGCCACTTCACACTGGGGCTGAGTCGCTCCTTTGATTTGTTGGAGCTTCAAGTTGGCTCCTGGTATTTTAACAAAGGACTATAGCTCCTCTGCACCGGAAATACAAACAACTCAGACAACCAAGTTTAGAATTTACATACATTCAATTGAAATGAGCTAGCAAGATCAATTGGATCTTTCATATGCATCATAGTGACACTTGTGCAGCTTTATAAACAAAAGCTATCAACTTTAATTCTACTGCCTTCACTGGTATGCCAACAGGAATGTGTGAAAGTATATGTTCGTAACAAGATAYGTTATCTATAATTACCCTGAGCACAAAAATGTTTCAGTTTCTGCTGATAAATTGTCGCTTAAAATATTAACATCAAACATTGTCTGATTGATGCCTCTGATAATTGCAGCAAGGAGATGAAACTTAATTTAAATAAATTTTCCCAAGCTCCCAAATAAGTGCWGGATATCTACATCAGTCATTTCAAAATGCACTGGCGGTTGGCAGTGGTTTGTGAGCTTTGCTTACAGATGTTTAATTAAAAAACATATTAACCACTGATATGAGAAAAAAGTGCTGATCTTGTTATTTTCATTTTATCTGTTTACATGACACAACAATAAGTACCTTTAAGTCAGTAGAAAATTAAGTGCTAATCTCAAAGAAGTACTCCTAAACCTTTTCCTAATAATAGTCACTTAAAAAAAGGAAAAAAAAAACAAGTTAATGCAAGTAAAACATTTTAAAACCTACATTGGTCTAAAAAAGATCATCAACAGAATGTAGCCAACTGTGGTATTTCTACATTAGTTTGTAAATGAATATTTAAATCAGCCCAGAGAGTTCTGGAAACTAGTCCAGGAAGCAAATAAAAAAAAACTTTTGGCAACAGTGAACAAAGACATGAAAAAAATAAAAGAACGASTGGAAAATCTCAGGGGAAAACGCCTTGACTGCTGTTCAGCCTCGGGACGAATCAATCTCGCTATTTGGTTCTATGTCACAGCCGGTGGCTGGAATCATTTCACGACCMTAAACACTCCTCAGCAGATGAAAGCTGAAGATTTTACCGTGGAGCCTGTCACCCGATGTTCAACGTCACCACGTCACCGATCTAAAGACGTGATTAGAGGTGGCTTCAGCTAGGCACGCAAGGGCGCGCGTGTCCCATATACAACTGTGTGTTGTACTTCGTTCCATTCCTTCAAGGAACCGTGGTTATATTTATAACCTTACGATTTGGTAGCAGTTAGCCAAACTTTGTACCAATGGGATGAAGTAGAAACAGTTTTTCTTTGGATCAGATGTTGGTTTCAGTTTTGTTCATTTAAATGTTTTAATAGAGTCAAATATCTTAACAGAAATACAAATAATCAAGCTTATAGTAGAATTCAATCCATTGACAAAAGCACCTTTAGTGAAAAAAAAAAACTAATTGGGGGGAAAAAAGTATCGTGAAGACAACTACTTCCACCAGATAGATTTTTAGACCACAACCTAACAAATTAAAAATTCATATATATGTTAAAGTTCCAAAGGATATAAATTTTTGGTTTTATATTTGCTTAAAAAAAGAAGAGAAAATTTCATTAAAAATTAATTCAAGACCTTTGTGAGATATTGCAGCAAACTCTCAAATCCAGAAATCCAATTTAATCACAAGATATTTAGTTTATACCATTTGATCACATAGAATTATCTTTAGCGGCTCATAGATCTCTCATGATCTCTTCACTGCGCTCAGCTCAGATCTCCAAGTGAATTGATCCGAACTCATCCTTCAGTCCAGAGTGAGACCAAAATAACAGGTCAATTTTCTTTCCAACAACAATTCATCATGTTCCTTTAAGATCTAGAAAATTTGCCTGCAGGGTGACTCCGCTTTTAGCTCCCTCTTGCTGTGAAGTGATGGGGGGTGGGGGTGGGGGGGGTCGACATAGGTAATAATAGGAAATTGAAGATAAGAAATGCATTTCGGGAGAAGAAAATGCCACAATGTTTCAGCCAACAAAAGAAGAAAAAAATATATAATTTTCTGTAACTGGAAAACTATTAGAAAGCACTGTTATCTTTCATTTAAAGAACACATATTATGCTTTTAAATCCTTCATTTTAATAATTAAATCACTCAGTTGGAGTCTATAAAAAGTGGAACTGCAATGCTTTGGTCTGAATTCCTCCGTATTGTAACTCCACAAGCCCCTCTTTCACTCCTTTTCTGAGTTTCAGATCAACTCGTTTTGAGGCTGTCTCTTTCAATCCAAACGAGGCGCTTCACACCCCACCCACTCCAGCTTCCAGAGCGGTCCATGCTAGTTTGATGAAGGTGTTTATGACTATATAGCGGCACAGAAACTTTTTAGTTACACATTAATTAAAAGATGTCAACAAGGGAAGACTTTTCCACGCAGCCTTACATGTTGAGGCCAGGAGCTGTGTTCAAATTAAGGGGCTGCGTCCTCCAATGGCCAAATTTGTCGGTCACTTATGTCACAGTGCCACATCGTAGATTGTCCAAATTCAAAGACTCCTCCGATGCAGCCGACAAATGCGTCCTCCCTTTTCCCCGATTTGAGGGACGTGTTCGATGGATCCTTCTTGAGCCACCTTATTCTATAATGAATTGCGGGCCGACCGGAGATATTTTTTTCTGCTTGTAACGTCAGATGAAATAAGAGAAAGTTGTACAGTTTTAAATAAAAATCTGGTAGTATAAAGTAAAAGTTTCAAGCGGTTGTGGACGACAGCGGCAGAGTGTTACCGGTTCGATCCCCCGTTCCAGCTGTCTCAGTTGTTGTGTCCTTGGACAAGACACTTCACCCACCTTACTTTCTGATGGTGGTCAGAGGGTCTGGTGGCACCAGTGCATGGCACCCCCACTTCTATCAGTGTGCCCCAGGGCAGCTGTGGCTGTAGTTTACCACCATCAGTGTGTGAATGGGTGAATGTCTCAAGTCTAAAGTGCTTTAGGGTTCATGTGGACTTGATAAGGCGCTACAGAAGTTCAAGCCATTTACCATCTACCATTGCATTGTTAATGCTTTTATCATTTGTATAGAGATGTTTTTATGTTATTCTTGTCAGAAATCAAACAAGCTTGTATAGCAAAATAAACGTGCACATACCTTAGTTCTTCAAATATTACCTTGAAGCTAATTTTGTTGTTTTGTGAGATTTTGCTTTTTTTAAGTCATATGCCAGGGTAAGGGTGGGAATAAAGACCGTCCAAATTTACAGCCACCTTTTTTATGGTCTTCGCGGTTGACCAAGGACCGAGCCCAACTAGACCGGGTAGGCCGGGTCCTTCCAAGGACCCAGTCCCTGAATTTGAACTCGGCCAGATTCTGACCCAGAGCCAGAGGAGAATGAAGACCACTAAAATGTAGTTCTAAGTCCAGACTTAATTTAGAAGTTCCATCAAAAATACTGTGATGTAATAGTTCAGAAAACATCACAGAATATAGAGAAAACTGAACGGGTTGAAAAATATGACCCAAACAGAAGAGAGTCCAAAAGCACAGCAAAATGTATCTAAGGGCTAAAAAAGTGGGTTTTGTGTGATATGTGCCTTTAAAGCACCTAAAATCCTTAAATAATAAACATTCACAGTTTAACAGTTCTGCTGAACTAAAACCTATGTTTATAATAAATTACATGGATTGAAAGTTTTTCAGATGTGTCATTTCTACCCTCTTTGAAAAGACTAAGTATGTGAATGTCTAAAAAGTACCCAAAGGTGTACAGATTGTTACACAACTCACACGGTATTAAATCAAGACAAACCAGTCATTTCTTGTATGAAATCTGGCATTTATGACACAATATCTAAGACCTGCAGTGAAAGCTTTGATGTGTGTGTTATCAGATTGGTTTTTTTCAGGCTAATCTTGAATGAATCAAAAGAGAATAAAGATTGAGTCTGAGGCTTGAGGGGAGCAGTGCTTCTAGTGTTGTTCCAGGTACCAAATAGAATAAATGATCTGTTGCCATTCACTCCCCAACTGTGTGTAAAATCTCATGAAGGCTTGAGGTGCCTCGTTTCACACCTGCAGCACACACCAGAGAACAGGAGAACAAAAAAGAGAAAATCCAGGCAGCAAATTGACTCCAAGTACTTCTTTTCAAAGGATCATAAATCAAAAGGGGCTGGAGCATTTTCCAACACTTTCAGGTCCACGGACTTAAACTCACATCTTTTGATGTGTCAAAAATGTATGATTTTTGTTGTATTTTTAAGCATGATTTACATGACTATACACCAAAGATACATTTGTTGGTACTCTTCCACACTAAAATATAACAGATATARCTAAAGCCAAAAAGCTGCAGTTTTGTCTCATCAGTACCAGAAACTTCTCCCAGAATCTCTGAGGCTTGTCAACATGTATTTAGGTGAATTTCAGTTTGTTATTTTTGTCTTTTTCTGTTGTTAGTGGAGTCCTCCTGGGTCCATGGAGTTTTTTATGATTCAAAGTGCGACAGATGGTGTGACCAGAAAATGATGTACCTACACCCTGAAGTTTGGTTTTGAATATTAATTGACTCTGCTACTCTTGACCAGTCAAGCATAAATGGAAAATGTGTTCCATCTGTTGCCTATCGTCAAAATCCTGGATAAATAATTTCATTTTTGTTATTTTACAAAACATTACATTTTTTTCTTCCCCCGATTTTGTTCATCTTACTTCCTGGGTTATTTGTAAGAAATAGTGAAGGGAGAATCTGATCTAAAGGTCTTTTATGTATGAGTTCAGGATGTTTCAGTACATCTCTTGCGCCCTCTTCAGGAAGCAAAGAGAAGGTGACGTGAGGTAGACTTGCTCTTGAATCCTGAGGGTCACAAGAGCCTTCTCTGTAAGTCCGAGGCCAGAGCTTGTATGCCATGTTCACCCCCCCCCCCCCCCCCCCCCCACACACACACACACACAGCTTTTCTAAAAGCAGCAGTTGGTCTCACTATGCATGGCACATGGCTGAGACAAGGCTGGGAAATATTTGTGGCAATATTCCTTCAAAAGATTTCAATTTGATGATCTGGTGCTCGACAGAGTTCAACAGTTCCCCTACTGGTTTATTGGTTTGTGCAGGATGAGAACTTTGTGGCAGTTTCTAGGGCTGTGTATTGGCAAGAATTTGGCGATACGATACATATCATGACAGAGGGGTCGCGATGCGATATATCCCGATACTATAAGCAAGGCGATATATTGCAATTTTTTTGTCCAAAAATTCTATTAAATAAAAACCTCTTACTGGGGAAAAAAATGAAAAACCAAAATTCATTGTCTCAGAAAATTCTAATAATACATAGACATACTTTTGATACATTTAGCTGTGTTCTGCTTTGTATGTATTTTATTTTATTT
>NW_013952607.1:745681-748887 GCF_001266775.1 Austrofundulus limnaeus
TAGCATGGCTAATAATAGCAGAAGCTCCGTTGTACAACCATATGAGACCCAGAGGCAGAGTCGGTCGCAGCTTCTTTTTTTTTCTCCTCCTCCTCTGATCTGCGCTCACTCTGCATGCTGTTACCAGAGCAGGGAGCAGCAGCGGTGAAAATACCTCAGAAACTCGAACAAATAAGCTTTAACAAGGCTTTAATAAGCTAAACAATTGAGGTACATGAGAAAACGTGTTCATAACGAATGAAAATAAATAATTATATAGTGTCCATGCAGGTCTCAAACCCTGGTCTCCCACTCTCTGGTCCAACACCCTACCTATTGCCCTATTGGAGGCCTGTTGTGAAATGAGCTGCACATTACACAACAATACCGTGACAACTTTTTATACTGAGGAGGAGGAKTCTCATCTGGGGGTTGCTAGGTRAGGGGCTGAACGCAGGTTCTGGTGGGTTGTAGTACAGCTTGTGACATCACAAAATGACAGAAGTATAAAACTTGTCGTTAATATACATTAAAAATACATTTACTTACAGTAAATATGCCCCTGGGTGCATTTTTTTGGTCCTAGGACTGTTTTTTAAGAAGTACATACCCAAAGTTGAGTAAAAAAAACTTTCAAAAAGTGAATTTTGCATAATAGGTCCCCTTTAAGGTATTGTTTACTTTACATCACCCTGTATTAATGCAACTATCACTGTAAATGTACAGTTTGTGCTTTTATCAGAGTTCAGCAAGGTCAAAAATCGCATAAATATAACCACAAATGATAAAACTGGAATCCAATTTAAAAAAAATAAAGTTTATGTTTTTGTATTGTGTCTTACTCTTTCTGTCACAATCCTCAGCAGCCACCTCTTTGTTAAGTTGTGTGTCCTCACTGCCTGCAGGACAAAATTTAAATACAGAAATAAATTTTGTTCTGGACTAAGAAAACTTTCTCGGTTTGAGGTAGTCAGTCTGAAATTCATCAGGAGCTWATTTGAAACTCTCTAAAATGATCTTTACCCTCCAGAGCTCGGTGCTGACTGGTTGGTTCGGAGGGTCGTCTCTGTAGATCTCCTCTACAGCTGTTTGCCAGAACTGCATTCGCATCAAACCAATGGTTTTCTGGGAAACAGAGTCCTTCACCTTGTCCAAAAACAAATGTAAGAAGTTTTGACGTTAGCCAGAAACAGAAATCTAAAACTTGAGTGTTTACCTAACACTTTCTTATTGTTGAAACAAAAACTGCAGTAACAGCAGCAGTGGCAGTGATGGTGACCGCCACAGAGCTGTATCAGAAGACATTTGAGAAATAATTTCTCATTCAACCAAATGTAGGAATACCTGCCTGTGCCAGCTCCACATTAAAAGCTCTCAGAGCCAGAGAGGAGCGCCGGGCTTCGAAAGGGAGCAGGAGAGACGAGATGAAGCCCTCATGGTCTCTGGACCTGAGGAGGAGAACAACTTTTTTAAATAATTTGCTCATTTTAAAACTTCATTTTCATTTTCTAGAACAGGGGTGCCCAAACATTTTCCCTGAGAGGGCCAAAATTAAAATCAATCTGAGGGCCGCGGGCCAAATGCAATAATATAAGAAATGCAAATACTTAAGTAAAGTTGTTTTATTTTTTTATGATTAAGCTTGCAGCCAGTGTGGTTGCCCACATTCTTTAGTTTTTTGTTTCAGCCCACGGACATGGAGAAAATTCAATGTATGCTCAGGCAGCAAAGGCTCATGGGACTTTTCATAATTTAAAATTTGAGTATATGTGGTCTTATAAGGTGTGCAAATCTATACTGTATATGGGCTTAAATCTGAACTAAATGTCTCTTGTAGTTACTTGTATTTTATATTTAATCTTAACATAATTACAATCTAGTATGCAGGACAACTGCTGGTGGGCCAAATCAAATGGCTCGGGGGGCCAATTTTGGCCCGCGGGCCCCACTTTGGGCACCTCTGTTCTAGAAGCTCCATCATTAAAAACTGCAAAATGCAATGATGCCAAAATAGATGACTTTTTTTTATTTAATCTGAAGACATTAGAAAATTAAAAACAAGGCTGTGATTTCATTTACAGTTTCCAGTTTCACTTGGGTTAGTCACTAGAAAAATAACTTTAAGAGTTCAAATTATAAGACCAATTTTTCAACACTTATCTGATTTTTATGCAAGATCTTTGATTGGAGCCTGACATAAATACTGTACGTTCATCCAGATTTTAATAATGTGGACTAAAACTGCGAGTTATCCGTTTTAAACAACAATGTGTGGTTTGCACTGTCATTATCAAAAATAATATGTATGTATTCAATCAAAACGTGCTCCAACCTACCTTACTAAATCCAGACAGTACTTTTCACTGTGTTGAAACGCTGCTGTTGCATTTGTAGACGCTCTCACGCTTTGCCTTTCAGCTGCTCTTTGGACACATACAGGCTTTGGTGCTATGTTTCTGCTAAAACTGTAAATCCGTGAGGTTTTACTGCTGAACAATCCATGTTTAGCACAGACGCAAGCTGCCATGTTCCCCTTCAAATTGTGTTGCATTCACTGTCCCTCGGAGACGGAAAGATTAGTGTGTAAACAACGTCCGTTTTCGACCACAGCGTTATGAGGGCTTTTCTGGGAAGGAAGTCGATATGTGCGTAATACATAACGAACTGCTCACTTGGCTGAGTAAGCAAAAGAGACGAGAGACTAACAACGTTATTTTTATGTTTTCATTAGATAAAATTGCAACATATTGAAAACTGAAATTCACTGTACAGCCTTTATAATTGGAGCAACTTTCATATCAAATAAATTAAAAACAATTAACTTAAGCTGTAATACAAAATACTTTTTAAAAAATATGCATTGGACGTTCGCCTATTTCCAGCAGATTSCTGAAAATACAACTTTTCAACGGCCTACGAACGCAGCAGACTGTGTTACTTTAAACTCCTTCCTACCCCGACCATCCGGGACAGAAAGTCAAGTGATCGCAATGTGAAAAACTGATCTGTCAAAGTTTTTTAAAAAGTGGGAAAAACATGCACAACACATACAACAATTTGAGACGCATATTTTGCGTTAAAGCGTCACACAACTGATTTTGTGGTGACAACACCAAAAATAAAAAATTTTTGGAAAAGAAAAATGCACACCTAAAATACTACTACTACTACTACTACTACTACTACTACTACTACTACTACTACTACTACTACTACTACTACTACTA
>NW_013952607.1:748985-750517 GCF_001266775.1 Austrofundulus limnaeus
TAATAATACATTGTTGTATTTTTAGACATGCTAAGCGAGTGTATCGTTTTCGAAGAGAGGCTTTTATTTTGAAATCTAAAAGGAAGTGCGCCTCGAAGTGTTTCCTTTACTTTACGACAGCTCCACCAGGCAGATGTGGACCTCAACTGGAGAGTGGAGTTTGACAGGGGTTAGTTACCCACGCCATGGCAGCAGAGTCAGTGAAATGTTTGTGTATGTGGCTGCTGTTGTGCCTCTGTGTCCGGGCGTTCGRGACMAAAAACACCCGGTAAGACTGCAATRTTATAAGGTTTCCTTTGAGCTAATGGCTAATTTTTTCGTAGCAGAGTCCTGTGAAAGAATTTAGTTCCGCTTTTCTTGTACTTCTCGGTGGTTGTTGCGTTTGCGTCTGTGGGACAAAAAAATGATTAAGTTAATTTAAACTGTTGTGTGGTTTTTTTTGTGTGGAAGAAAAAATGCACAAATCAATGCTAACCTTACTTTCAAGTTGTTGAGCAACAGCTGTTCTTGTAAAGAACGCACTTTAATAGCATTTACTCAGAAATTAATAACCTAAAAACAACGATTAAATTGCACATCACTGACATATAAGTGTTTTAAAGATTAGTTTTAACATTTTAACTCAATTTAAACAATAGTTTTATTGAACCTTTGATCATAAGTCAGCACGTGACGCTTCTTTCTGACAGTTTCTGCAGATTGGCATTGGGTCAAACCACTAGGTGGTGCTGCTCTATCATAAATCTTCTTCAAATGTCACCATTAAACTCTTAAATGTTGCATTGCATTACGTTAGTACATATATAAGAAACAGCCAAACACCCGCTTATGTCTTTTAAAYATTTGGTCACATTTGTCTTAGAGCGTTTCCAGAGTTAGGAATTTCAATAATTCATTGAGTTGTTACCAGCAGAGCCTAGTTTTTCCAGGTCAACTGGTAAAACGCTGAAGTTTCTTTGAAAATGCCACTGGTATTGTGCAAATTCAACAAGTTAAAAAAATGTTTTCTTGCATTTTTGTTTTGCATCTTTACAGACTTTCTGCAAACGATGACATCCTCCGACCGTATACCCACGGACACGGCCCCGACCACTCTCACCGCTACGTCAGAGATTGTCAACCTGTCATTTATGGCGACAGCACCCATGAGAGTCGGCGCTCCAGTAGCAACAGTGAACAGCCGGTTGCTGAGTCTAGGATGTTTGTGACAGATGTGCAGGTTGTGAATGGACGCACCAGATGGGTTTATGGTGAGTGCTCATGATTCGAGGAATACTTTATTATTCAAGAAACGAGCTCTTCTCCTTTCAGTGTTGTTTYGATTCCGTAGTTTCTTTGTCCACTCTTTTATCTCTGTTAATGCACACAAATTATTATTAACCCTAGGATGCGTGGACGACCACTACCTACATTCTTCCATAAGTGGGKTCAAAAATGACCTCACTTAGAATCAATGGGCCTCATGCAAGAACCGTTCGTACACACAGATTTGTTCTTAAGTTGTGCGTACGAGTGATTTAGGAGAATTTGTG
>NW_013952607.1:752862-753983 GCF_001266775.1 Austrofundulus limnaeus
CACACACACACACACACACACACACACACACACACACACACACACACACCAGCCAATCAATATTCAATAATCATATAATAGGTTACCTAACAGGTTAGCTTTTGTTACAAGAAATTAWGAATACATTGGGTCTCTACACAAAAAATGCAGTAATATAAGCTGGCTAGTAAGGTTGGCTAGCTTAGTAAGCTAGCTAACAGAGTACTAACATTACTACTAACATTATTTTGTAGTAAGCTATCTAGAGTATAYTTTGTTGACCAACATGATAYTCTATCACAGAAAAGTCATGGAGTTGATAAATGAATCTGTAAATCTGTAATTTCCCTTCATGGGATCAATAAAGTTTCATTCAATTCAATAATATGTATTCTGCTGCGTCAAACCGACCTCCTAAAACTGCAGGCATCAGATGTGTAAGTKGGGCAGTAAATGYMTCCWGACAGTCACAGTTTGTAAGAATCAAAAGTTCCCAAAGCAAACCCTTGAGATTCTGTAGGAAATGCTTGGGGTCATTTTTGACCCCACTTGTGAAAAAGTGACACAAAAACTGCAATTTCTTAAAATGKATGAAAACGTTTTTAAAAATTCAAATGGCTTCAGGTCACAAACATGTTTTATGTGGAATATCTGTAATATAAAAGTGTAAAACCTTTTAATCTCAGAGATTTTTAAGAATAACAACCCCCGGGGTCATTTTTGACCCCACTTATGCATCTAAGGGTTAAACATGGATCCTTCTTTAACTGTCATCAAAATCCCAGAACAAGGAGTCACTCTGAAATCTCTGAAATACTCAAGGCAGCATGAGGRCTTTGACTGGTCAGCGCTGTTGCCTCACAATAAGAAGGTCCTGGGTTCAAGCCTCAGGTTGGGCCTGGGATCTTTCTGTGTGGAGTTTGCATGTTCTCCTCGTGTTTGCACCCTCCTATAGTCCAAAACCATAAATGGCTGCTTTCAGGTCCAGGGGTCTCATTTATAAAGGATTGCGTGKAAACCATACTAAAAGTGAACGTACAGCCAAAAGGCGGAAATGGCGTACGCCAAAAAAAAAAATCAGATTTAAAAAACAGTGCGTACGCACGTTTCTGCGCATCTTTCCTTTATAAATCACAGCCGCA
>NW_013952607.1:754956-757410 GCF_001266775.1 Austrofundulus limnaeus
AATATTATCGTAAAATTAAATTAATTCACTCTGTTGATTTATTTGGACAAAAAATCCGATCAAGTCCATTTAATGAGTTGTTTGTTTTAATTCAGTGTTGTAAGTTTGGCTTTGAGGAATACAGGATCTGTTGCCTGAAAGAATTAAATTAAATTTTTTTTTCCTGTGACATCTCTTTTTCCAGGCCACATGACTGTAGTTCATGACCCRTTGAGGACGGTGTCTGTGCTGGAGCCGGGAGGGCCGGACGGCTGCAGGATGAATCACAAAGTGTCTGTGGAGGAGACGGCTGGAGCTGCTGGGTGTGTCTATGCCCAAAACGCTGGCTTCTTCAACACGGCGTCAGGCAAGTGTCTGGGAAACGTGGTGAGCGACGGCCGGCTGGTACGGCACAGTGGCGGGGTGCAAAACGCCCAGTTTGGAATCAGGAAGGACGGCACTCTGGTGTTTGGGTAAGACATGCAGTTGAAACATTTGACGCTACAAAGCAAATCAAGCAAAAAGATGCGGTTTTAAGGGATTGCTGAACCAAAACAAGGACCGGTTTGATGATTAAAACATAATCATGAAAAAAAAGACAAGCTAACCAGAGTGAGCTGCCACATCTTCATTTAAACTTTAACACTGTACAAGCTGTCTTTATGGAGCCTATTATTATTGTTAGAAACAGTTTTTTTTTACCAGCACAACAGCTCCCTCTCTGCTTGTCTGCACCTGACATCACGGTTCTAAAATATATTTTCTTCTCATGTTTGTGTCTGCCTCTGGCCTCTCCGATTGTGTTTGAAGGAAACCACAATTACAACCAAGCTGCTTCCTGTTTGTGTGTCTGTGTAGCTTACTTCATAACCTCAGGTCCAGTTTAATAAACAACTCAAAAACAATCCTCAGGTGAAAGGTTCATGTGTGCATGACTCACCGTGGCACCTGTTGTTTTTCATTTCAACTTTCACATGGCAACATGACAGTCGCAGGACAAACATTTATTGATAATGTTGTGCAAATAAACCTTTTTTTAATTATTACTGTCCACTGCAGCGTCACAAAAATCTTTACCCAAAAACACAAAACACTTGATTACTAGACTGGTATAAAGGAATTTCTGGAAAGTATAATTGACTTCACAAAGGACACATTTGACAGAGCCATGTAAACAAAGCCTCTTCAGTTTATCTAGAAACCAGAGAAAAGTCAGTGCAACTTGTTTGTTTGATAACTGAGGTCAGAAATTCTAGGAATTTCTACCTGATGCAAGACTTGTGGTCCAAACACCCAGAGTTAAAGCAGAAAAAACAAAACAAAATAAATGGAACATCTATTTATTGTTCTGAAGCAAATTGTGGGGAAAAAAACTAAACCATTGTCTAATCTGAAATCTAAAATATTTATGTAGCAAATGTGAATGGTTCTTAAAATATTAAGTGTTTTCCAGGCACACATTCAATTCAATACCACAACTAAGTAACTGTTAATTTTAGTTGTTATGAAAATGCTGTATATTTCAAAATAAATTTGACTATCTAAATGCCTTGAAATTGGCCTCTGACTCTTTAAGAACCTCCTACCATTTCTGACACTCCCACTTCAACATGTTTTCACAACAGTGCTTTGGGGGAACTGTGGGGCGGGAGCTCGGCTGCAGACTGAGCTCCAGGGAGGAGCTTTATAGGCGGTACTTTGTACCAGCAATCGTTTAGGCAGCTCCACATGGCTACCACAGGAGATTCAAGGGTCTCTCAGACATGCAGGAATGAGTCAAAGCAACACTTTGAGTGTGTTTTTAATGAGGGAATGATATTATAACATGATATAAAGCTCAAAAAGTCCTTTTTGCATAATATTCCCCTTTAAAAAGCTACCATTACCTGCTAAAATTATTACAATTCTAGAGCTAAATGGTTTTTAATCATGTGAATTACAGCCTTCTATGTGCTGCATGCTAAAATTAGAGTTTTTATTAACTGTCTGGTCAGGTACGGAGCCCGCGAGTGGACATGGGGGATTTTTTTTTTCTTTTGCGTTCCCATGCAATACCTTTGCGTTACATCGCAATACTTTTGCATTACCTCGCAAAAGTTTGATTTGTATATGAACTGAATTAAATCAGACTTTTATTTTGAAATGTCCGATTACCAAAACAGGGTGTCTCGCCACAAGTTTGTGAAATTGACATTGATGTTGCGTGGCTGCACTGTGTTAAAATATCGGCTTATGACATACTTCCATGCGTGGCTGTGTGATACAGCGGGTAAAATAAGTATTGAACATGTCACCATTTTTCTTAGTAAATATATTACTAGAGGTGCTAATGACATGAAATTTTCACCAGATGTCGGTAACAACCCAAGTGATCCACACATACAAAGAAATTAAACCATAAATGTGAAAAGAATTATCAGAAGAGTTGTCCAAGAGCCAAGGACCACTTGTGGAGAGCTTCAGAAAGACCTGGAA
>NW_013952607.1:758523-785265 GCF_001266775.1 Austrofundulus limnaeus
TTCCAGGTCTTTCTGAAGCTCTCCACAAGTGGTCCTTGGCTCTTGGACAACTCTTCTGATAATTCTTTTCACTTTATGGTTTAATTTCTTTGTATGTATGGATCACTTGGGTTGTTACCGACATCTGGTGAAAATTTCATGTCATTAGCACCTCTAGTAATATATTTACTAAGAAAAATGGTGACGTGTTCAATACTTATTTTACCCGCTGTATATTCATTCTGAAGCTGAATTAAAGTAGTAGGCTAATGCGCTAATGGTGAACATGTGAGTTTATTAATAAACCGGTAGGCACAACAGTGTTTAACGACTTTTGCGAGGTAACGCAAAAGGTATTGCAAGGTAATGCAATACTATTGCGTGGGAAAGAAAAAAGAAAAAAAAAAATCCAAAATCCCCCATGTCCCCTCGCGGGCTCAGTAGTCAGGAGGTGTCTTTATGTGTTGTTTCGTTTTTGTCCTTCCAGGTATCTGTCAGAGCAAGATGTTTTAGACCAGTCCAACCCCTTCGTCCAGTTGGTCAGTGGTGTCATATGGCTGCTGAGGAACAATGAGATTTATATAAACGTCAGTCTGGAGGCTGAATGCAACAAGACCCAGGAGACAGGTACTGTCAAGTGGCAAGTTTATTTCCTAAAGAGCTGAAATCAGTCCTCATTCACATATTTGAAGGTTTTCAGTCAACAAGTCCAAGATTTTTTTGACGGATGTTTTAGGAAATTATGTAAAACTGTTATTTTTTGGAATATTTTCCTCTCCTGTCCCGAACCTGTCAACCAGATCTCAGCTCAGGTTGGGTGACAGCTTTTGGATCGGCTCCAGTTTCGCAGTAAATAAACAGTTCAGTATCTTAGCTGGTGCCCTGCAGTGTTTGTGTAACAGAAACTGGTCCATGACCCGATATAAACACTTAGCTCCACCAAAACACAACACTGTCATGTTTGATTAACAGTGTCAAGAGATAATACGCGGCCCTCCCTCAGCTCACATTCTTAACAGCACTGGACTTTAGAGGCACAAACATACACAATAAAACAAGTAAAGAGTCTTTTCTCTATGGTTACATAAAGTGAGACTTGACCTATTAATACATTGAGCAAAAACAAATATTGTCTCAGTGAGCAAAGGAATTAATTTTCATCTTTTAAGAACTTTTATTTTGACTCGCATTTCTATGTATTTAGCGAAGCACATAAAAATATTTACCGGTAGTTGTGGGCGGCTCCGGTCTGTCTCCAGAGTGTCTCAGCTGTATTTCGACACCTGCATGAGAGTGCTTCTTTGACAGAAATAAAGGAGGCGAATTTCCAGGTCTAAAAACCACACTGAAGATTAATAAATCTAAAAATACTGTTTCAAATCTGCCTGTCTTCATGTCAAAAGTCTACTCCAGTACATCAAATTATAAACAATGGAACAGACAAGGTGGATACAAAATGAGCTGGGACATGTATGACTTGCATTTTTACAGGCATAGAACATAAAAACACAGTACGTCATTATTGTCAAAACGTGTCTGCTCAAAACTCAACATGGCTTTCAAACACAAGCACAATGAAATATTCACTTTTTTTTTTTTTTTTTTCAATTTTGAGCAGTCTCTGCTCCGATGTTGCCTTTATTTGCAGTCTAGTTTGTTTTTTCTTTGGTTGGGGGAGGGTAAAAAACACTTCTGTCAATAACAAACCCTAAGATGGACCGTTTTATTGTTTCACAGGATCCTTAAAGTATTTTGCTGATGTGGTATCAGCCAGAACTGCAGTGGGTCACGACAAGGATGGAAAACTGATCTTGTTTCAAATTGATGGACAAACAGGAATAAGAGGGTAAGAAAATGCAAGCGCTTAAGACTGATTTCTGTTTTTATAAACTTGTGGTTTGTTGGAAATATTAAGCTGAACCTGGAGTTTTATAATTATTTCACATTAAGGTGTCGAGAGTAACTCTAGGAATAGCAAAGATTCACAGTATAATAACATGATGTGTTATTTTATTGGCTTGTAGGAACTCACCAGGCTATAATAAACCCAAAGTCCAAGGTAAAAATCAAACATTAGAGCAGAACATGTAACATATAAGTGCACAAGATATATTGATGCTGTTGGACCTAATAGAGATTGAATGTGGCAAACAGATGCAGGTTGAGAGCTATTTAACCCCTGAAAGACTCGTTTCACTAGATGAGCTAACGTGAGGCTCGTGTCGCCTCAGATAATTCCACCAATCAATTGTATTGATCCGACTTTCTTTTCACCCTTGAATTAATGTCCCTGACATCCTGCAGTTCGACTCTAGAGATGAATATGTTGTTGTTAATGATCTGACTATGAATAGCCCAACATTCTCTGACATGTCTGATTTTATCAGGCTGCTTTCTGTGTATCTGCTGTCAATATCAGGACATCAGCTGGTCAATAAAACATGTAGAAGTCAGGTCGAACTAAAGAGCGTGACCTGTCTCTTAGAAACAATTACTTTGCACCTTTTAAACTGCCAAGTATTCCTGGCAGCTGAAGTGACTTGGCTTTAATTCACTCCAAACAGACGTACTTACCTTAGATGCTGTTACTAATTATATTTTTAAGTTATTTAGTAATCATGAGTGGTCAGTATCTTATCTGCAATAGATAGTGGCCTACTTACGCTTGATTTTGAAAATACTGACAAGTAGGACTGTGCGGTATATGAAATAGACTGTAGAAACGATATGAAGTTGGCCTGTGGTCCTGTTGTCAGTTACGTCATCGCACCTGTGTCGACATGGCTGCGAGTCCGGAGACAGAGCAGGAGGAGTTCAAAATATAATGTAAAATATAGAGTTTTAAAACGCGTATAGAGAGAATAAATCCTCAAAATTCCCCCTTCCCACTGTGGAAAAGTTATGTCATGCCGTCATGTCGCAGGATCATTTTCTCCTCCTTCCTGCTGCACGTCGCGCATAGTGAAGCATCAACAACCGTAGTTTTTTCACACTCAAGTTGTCGAAGAAAAAAACTTTTTTACGTATTGTTACCCACAGAGATAATTATAAAAGACATGGACGTTCGTTCAGTCATAAATCCATCTTGCTAATATAACGTGCTTTTGCTCTCATGAGGAAGATGATGAAGATGAGCGTGCAGCAGAGCAGCAGCTAAGTTCAGCAAGCAGAAGCTCATTGTATGGCAGGCAGATATTACATTTATTTGGCTGCATCACACTTATATTCCAGTTATCTGAAATTGTTTTGTGACTAGGACTATGTGCAGCTTATGCCCCTTTAGGCCCTGTCAATATAACATTTTTAGGCAATTTATGCAAACTTAGAATATTTTTATGTCTAAATGACTAATTTTACTTGAAGTACCGGTAATGACATCCACTTTATTTTGATATTGCTGAAAATTTGCGAATGTTTGTGTGTGTTGTTGAAACTGTTTTGCAATTTATATAAAACATTCTTCTGTACTTCTGTTATGTTCATTTGCACTACAGCAAAAATACTGGGTTTGATTATGATGACAGTTTTCTGCAAAATAAATGCTCTGAAAATTATACTATCTTTGCTTTTTATGATCATTTTCTACCATGAATATATACCATTACCGTGAAGGGATTCAATTTATACCGTGGTATGAATTTGAGGTCATACCGTCCAGCCCTACTGACAAGTTAACATGCTCAGTGGACCATCGTTACCAGTAATTCCCAAAGTTTTCAGCTTTATTTATAAAATAATAGTGGGAGAAAGAGGTTTAACAAACAAACACGGCTATAATGACAGCATGTATAGTTTTAAGAACCATTTATTTGTGAAAATGTGTTTGGTGTCTGCTCTGTGCTCTCTCTCATAACTCTCATTTCTAAACCGCTGCCTTATTTTTATTTTCTGTTCATACAGCATGAATCTTTGGGAGTTGGCTGCATTTCTGAAAAAGAACGGAGTGGTCAATGCCATTAATTTGGATGGAGGCGGGTCGTCCACATACGTGGCTAAAGGCTCATTGGCCAGCTACCCATCTGATCACTGGTGAGCAACTAAATCCCTCATGTGGAACACTTGACACAAGGTTGAAATGTCTGACTAGATTTATTCAAATGATTGTTTTCATAAATTTTTATTATTATTTCTACCTTCCACCCTTTATTGCCCCCTCCCAGCGCAGTAGACGGAAGGTGGCGCTGCAGCAGAGAAGTCTCTACCATCCTCTGTGTTCATGAGCGAAGATGCCAGCCAGCTAACTGCAGTGGGCACGGTGAATGTGTGAATGGAAAGTGTCGGTGTCAGAAGGGCTGGCAGGGGGTCGCCTGTGACTCGCTGTTGTGTCAGCCCCCCACCTGCGGACCCCATGGTGTCTGTGCTGAGGGTAGGTGTTGCAGTTTAAAGAGAATCAAACAACTAATTGATATTTTTTGTCTGAACAACTAAAACCCCCAACAGAATAAAAATATTAGGCTCGGTTGAAAAACGAGTCATGAAAAGTGTTTAAAAAGTACAAGTAGACTTTTCTGGTCCTAATTATGACAGCCTGATTGTCATTCAGGAAATGCGTATTTTAAAGCTTCTCAAAAAATTCCCAACTGAAAATCATTAAAGGCTCTGTAGCTCTCTCAGCTGGGTTGTACTTTAATAATATATTTCCTCTGGTATCAGTTATCAGCTCTGTTGGGACGAGTTAAAGCAACCTTCAAAATGTATTTTTGTTTTTCTCACTGGTGTAACGTTCTCCTGTTTATCACATCATTAAAGGGATCCCTGATTAGTTGTAACATTAGGTTTTATTTGATAAACATTTATTTTAACTGTAAAATAAAGACTAAAACACTGTAGGCTGTTTAGTTTTTATAATTTTTAAAAATATATTTTAACATGGACGGACCCATTTTATTTACACGCAAAGCATTCTGGGTAAATGATGAYGTGGATAGGTCCTCGGTGCGAGGCTGCTAGCGAGCTTTATCCACCCTGAAGGTTAATCTTGGACAATATCTGACGATCGACTCTTTTAAATGAAACCAGAGAGCGTTGACAGAGAGGAGAAGGTAGAAATGACTCAGCCTGGAACTGAAAATATAGATGGAGGACAACAGAGCTGCTTCATGGAAGAAGAACCTCAGCTTAGCCAGTTAGCTTCAGCGTTAGCCCCGATGCTATCTCCATATAGTATATGTATTAGCTCAACACTAGCTCGACAAACAAGCTAAACTGAGGTCCTCCATATTTTCAGTTGCAGACTGAGTCATTTTTGCGTTCCCCTCTCTGTCATGTGGAGGACCTCAGTGACGAGAGGAGAATGTGTAGCGCTGAGCTAATACATATATGTTAGTGTCAGGGCTAACGCTAAAGCTAACAGGCTAAGCTGAGGTTCTTCTTCCATGAAGCAGCTCTGTTGTCCTCCATCCATATTTTCAGTTACAGGCTGAGTCATTTCTACCTTCTCCTCTCTGTCAACGCTCTCTGGTTTCATTTAAAAGAGTCGATCATCAGATATTGTCCAAGWTTAACCTTCAGGGTGGATATAGCTCGCTAGCAGCCTCGCACYGAGGACCTATCCATGTCATCATTTACCCAGAATGCTTTGCATGCAAATAAAATGGCCCTGTCCATGTAATATATTTTTAAACTTTTAGTTAAAAAAATTATAAAAACTGAACATCCTACAGTAAATATATGTTTATTAAATAAAGTCAAATGTTACAACTAATCATGGATCCCTTTAATGGTTTCATTGTTTTTGTGTTTCAGATGGATGCATCTGCGACGCTGGATGGAGAGGGAAGAACTGCAGTCAAGGTAAAAAAAAAAAAGCCTCATCTGGTCACAAAATAAGGAAAAAAGTCTCTTATTTTTGCAAATTTATGGAGGAAATAGTGAGCACTTCCACCACAAATTTTCCTCGTCTCTAAACAGTCTCCACAAACACTCCACTGCTTTTGCTTCGCCTTGTCACAAATTGATGTAAGATGGTAAATAAATAAAAATAAATGTAAAAAGTACTTGTGCGCCTAAAGGCTATTTATTGATTAATTCAAGCAAATCTACAATAAATTGCAAATTCATTTATTTTTTTTCTTTTTGCTGATTTGAYATTTTTTGACATAATACGTGGCTGATATCCTATCAGGTGCTGTTTAGTTTGGACAACCTATGATTCTTGTTTGGGAATATTTATTTATTTATTTTTAATGAGAGTACAACTGGTCTATCATAAAAATTAAATGTATTCATTCATTACATGCACATGGTTCTGTTTCTTCTCCAAAGAGTGCCTCCCTGGGTTCTATGGTGACGGCTGCAATCAGACTTGTTCYTGTGCTAACGGCGGTTCTTGTGACCCTGTCCATGGGCGTTGCACCTGTCCTCCTGGTTTCCATGGTGAAACTTGCAAACAAGGTACAGCCGTGTTGCTCTTGGACAGTTAAGCCACTCACTTCACACAAAGTGTCTCTTTTTTCCCCTGACAAACTACAGTACAAAACATCCTGGTGTTCTGCTGCCTTTTGTAAAATATAATATTAATAATAATAAATGTTAAAATTAACTAAAAAATTCCTATTGTATTTATTATTGTTTATTTATTATTGTAGTATAAATATGGTAAATTACAGAATATACTCTCGCTTAAACTAGTTCCTCTCTTTCTTTCTAACAGTATGTCCTCTGGGTTTCTTCGGTCCATCTTGCGCTCAGGAGTGTCGCTGTAACAACTTGTGTCCATGTGACCCGCAGACAGGAAGCTGCAACACCACATTGGAAGGAGAGATAAATTCCACCTTACACAAAGGTACAAACATGTTTTTAAACGACAACATGCCCAGAAACAAAAAACACAAGTGATAGATGATGGTAAAAGCATTTCATAAATAGTTTTCTCTTTTGTTGTCGACTTGGATAACAAACTCTATTTTTTGGCACTAAATATGCTAAATATGTACATTTTGCCTGTATTTTTTTTTAACAAAGTGCACACAGTTTGTGCGCTCATTAAGAACCTGTTTGACTGTTTGCAAAAAGCAGAAGTAAAGACAGCTCTCTTTGTTGACGTCTGATTTAACTGGCAGAACTAGAAAATCTTCATGTATCAAATGAATAATAGAAGCTGTCAAATCTGCCCTGAGTTCATACTTAATAAATTTAGGTTTATCTGTTTTTGTTATATATATTTTTATGTTTTAAAATCAGAATTTAATCAACGTAGAGACAGACACCTTTTTATTGAAAGTRAAACTTTCCTGAGCTGCCTTTTGTTCATATTTTATATATGTCAACAGCAATGCAAGTACCTTTTTTTTCTTTTTTTTTTATTACTTGATAGCCATTTGAATGCACTGTGAATAATTCCTGGTAAAATTAGTTTTTCAATGCTCTTTTTAAAGKATTTATTTGGTTAAATGAAAAGAGCAAAAAACTCTGCGTTCTAAGGAGAACAGGAATGTCGACTTGACCACTGACAAAAAAAACCTGTTTGATAATTGCTTCACGAGTAAATGCCTTTCTCTGTCACCACAGTGGTTTATAAACTGACCTATATATTTTTTAAAAGAGCAACTTTGATTTTCTCAAACATCTTTTTTTCTTTTGTTTTCGCCTGAATGATAAATTAAAAGTAGTCTGTTCCTCCTGTTCAAACCAAAACAGTTTTAATAGATTACCAGGATGAATATCTAAAAGACAAATTGATCCTGTTCTTCTTCTCTCCACAGCTGGGCACTGTCTGGCCAAACAAATATTTACATCGTGGAAGCACGAGGAAGAAGCTAACAGGGAGACGCCTTATATGACTGAGTAAGTGTCAATGTGATTTCCTTTTCACCTCTAACCTTTGCCCTCTGTGGTCCTTTCTGATTGCCTCTATAGGAACAAAACAAAAACCAATGTCCTTTTAAAAAAACACACATTTTGCTTTTGAAGCCCTTTTTGTGGCTTAATATCAGTTTAAATTCAACATGTGAGGGGAAAAACAGAAAAAAAATAATAATAATAATTTGTGCAGTCTTTTTCTTCATGAGTCCTATCTGCCATTAATAAAAAACTTTCTGAAGGTTATAAAGTTTACAAAGTGCGCCTCATCTGCCAGCTAAATGGGTCAGTCCAACTGTTTGAACTTTTATCCAACTAAACAAATATTTTCTTTCAGTGTGACCTAAATGTAAAAGCATGTCRGTAAAATGTGGACAAAAAGTAAAAAGTATGTTGAGTTTTTTGTATTTTATTTTAATTAGGACAAGGCCCAGTCAAGCTGTACTTTTTATCTGATGCAGCCGTCCTCGTGTGACAACTGTTTCCGATAAACATTGGAACTGTACAAAAGTTTCCTCATTATCTTTACAGTAGACACAGTCTGCTGCTCTAAACTTTCTCAGTCCCCTGGAATGTTTTACTGAATACTTTTGAATATTTACAAAACTTACCATGCTGAGTTTTCTCATCTCGGTGTTTCTGCTGCAACAGTTACTCATTATTTTCAACTTTCCAAAATCAGCATTGACTAATTCATGATGAGGCAGATAGATGGTTGTGTTTGTTACAAAGAAATCAGGACTTTAACTCTCATCTGATAGCACTATGTCACTGAGATACCCTCACTCATATTGGAGAATAATTAACAACTTGTATTTGCAAAGAAATACACAGATGTTCAGTTTCAGTCTGAATTCTGAGTGTTTGCGACCAGCTAGCTGTGCAGCCATGAAAATCATGGCTTATTGTTTATAAGCAACACCGTTCACTTTATTTCCTTATCCACCTCTTGCCTATATTGTCCATACCTTGACTTAATTTGTACCCACGTTGGCAGCCGCACCCACAATTCTGATTTAATTTACTGAAGTACATGTTTGTTAATAAAAATCATTTGACATCAGCAAGGTTTTTAACCTCTTGAGCCCCATGCAGTGAACTTTCACTGATCACATCAACTCTTGGATGAATGTATTAAGTTCACACGAGAGGATGTAAAAAATGGCAGGTTGGTGTTCCTGGGTTGCGATGTCTCGGTTTCGGATGGAGGACGTTTGGAAACTGGCGTGTATCGTAAGCCCTCCCACACAGACCAATATTTGCGTTTTGACTCCCACCACCCACTGGAACACAAGTTAGGAGTGATCAGGACTCTGTACCACAGAGCAGACAGTGTCCCTACAAACCCAGGAGCCAGGGAGAAAGAGAAATCACACACACGACAGGCCCTGCAGCAGTGTGGTTATCCTGACTGGGCTTTCCTGAAAGCAGACAGGAAACACAGACAGGACTCCATGCAACCTTCAGGTGAAAATGAAGACCCCAAACCAGTGGTTATTCCGTATGTTGCGGGTGTTTCGGAGAAACTGAGACGTTTATTTTCTAAACATGATGTCCCAGTGGCTTTCAAACCCCAAAACACATTACGGCAAAGSCTGGTTCACCCCAAAGATCCGGTGCCCCGGCACAAACAGAGCAATGTTGTATATGCTGTTAAGTGCCAGGAGGACTGCGACCAGTTATACATCGGGGAAACAAAGCAACCACTGTTCAAAAGAATGTCCCAACACAGACGAGCTACRTCTAATGGCCAGAACTCTGCAGTTTTCACTCATTTACAGGCCAGMGGTCACTCTTTCAGAGATGAGGATGTTCTCATTCTTGATAGAGAGGAACGTTGGTTTGAGAGAGGAGTAAAAGAAGCCATTTTTGTGAAGAAAGACCGTCCATCATTAAACAGAGGTGGAGGCCTCCGTTTTCAGTTGTCCCCCTCCTACAGTGCTGCTATTGCCAGTATCACTCCACCTCCTGTTAACAATAGGTGTTAATTAGGTGTCAACGATAGCCATATGATGTGAGTATCAGTCACATGGAGGCAGGACTTAAAAGCCTGAATTTTGCCTGAAACTCTCAGACTGAAGAAGTCTCTTGGAGGAGAGACGAAACGTTTCATTAGAGAAGAACCCGTCCAGAAGACMTATACAATTTTTTTTCAGAAAGAAAACAAATTGTACAAAATGGCGTAAATGCAAATCTGTAAATACGTTCAAGCAAATCTGTAAAGGAAACATTTTTGACATTTTTTTAAGGCAGGTCTAGGTAGATACCTAAATAGATTATAAAGTGTGTTGAAAAAAATTTTCCACTTGATTTTGAGTGAATATAAATATAATTTCTCATTATTTTAAATATTATATATGGTGGCAAATAAATGGATAATTTTTCAAAAGAACAAACATTCAATAAAAAGTCTTTTTTAAGGCAGGTAAGAYAAAATAAATAACTTTTGGATGTAAAAACAAGATTTCTTAACATTTATTAATGGTACCATCATTGTCCATCCTGTGTAAAATGTAACTTTGCTCCAGTTCATTTTAGCAGTATGAATCTTTGCACAGGTAATGTCCACAAGTGAATTTATGGTTTCCAAGGTTTTTAGCCTGATTCATCATGGTTTTAAACGTGTTATATACTGTTGAATGAAAAAAATATTCAGGTAAGAGTAAAAAATATATGTTCCATTCCCAATATCTCTAAAACCACAGCAGCTGTTTGAATACTTACACTTCTGATGAAATCTCCCAAGTGTTAGCTTTATTTTGATACCAAGATTATTTAAGTAAAATTAGTAAATCCTGAGTTACACTCAATTACATTTCGGCATGGTGTTTTGAGGAAGAACTTCAAGAAAACCCCCTTGTGGCTTAAGAGGTGAAATCTGGCTGTTTTGTTTTGTTTTTTGTCAAAGCAGAGCTTTTCTTTCAGGCATCAAAATACATATACCTCCTTCCTGAAATGGATTTTGAGGAGGTCCCCACAAAGACTCAATTTTGAAAGAAAATTTGTCCTACAAATGTTTTAAACGTTCATAATTTAAGTGACAAGACAGAGAATCTTTTCGACTCAAGTAGGGAAATAAAGAACTCAAACATAATCAACCATTCTGGAGACTCTTTAAATTCTGTTCACCAACTGTTTTCCAACATTTCCAAACAAAGACACATTTAAACTCATTAAGTTGTTTAGAGGATGTAACAAATAGTTTCTGAGTGTAAACAAAAATTAAAGGTGGAGTTTAAGAAACTGCTAACTATACGTTTGTTACTGTCTGTTTTGCCTTTTTCTTTCTCTCACTACTTACAAATGGGCAGATTGTCTGCTACTTACAGGAAAAATGTAATTACAGTATTTCCAGTTTTAGTTTAGACTGCAATTCAGTTATTTTCACAAGGAAAGTTTTACGCTACTAAACTAGAGCCAGCAAGCAAGGACAAGAGAGGAAAGGATCAAATATGAGTGTTCTGCTCACACCCAGCAACAGTACAGGTTAGTGAGTGTGATTATTAATAAATGTATTTACCGTTATTTAGATCATTAATAAATCACTGTGTTTACCTGCCTGTCTGTAGACAGAATAGTCTTTCCTCTTGAATTCAGATTGGATAGATTTGTTAGATTTTTTGACCAACTATACAAGCGATACAATGATAAATGTCAATTTAAAAACCTTTAAATACAATTACTGCGTTGGTTTTTATATCCAGCATCGTTCTTTTTTTCAATGCACAGTGTTATAAATTGACCTGAACTCTTTTATATTTATTGTTTTTTCTCCTCAGGCACTCGTGGCTGACCATCACTGCAGTCCTGGCTGCTCTTCTGATTTTCAGCCTCGTTCAGGYGTGTCGCAGCTCAGGAGCACCCCGCTCCACTAAGCATCAGGATTATTCCTACATACCGTTAGGCGACGTCAACGGAGCGGAGTCGTGTGCCAGAGAGACKGAGACATCTGGGACAAAGAGTTTTGTATTGGAAGACTCTGACTCTCAGGATGAGGTTTGTTCTCCGTCTCGGTCGGAGAGATCATAGCTGCGAGGAGGACCTCGGGGAGAACTGAGAACGCAGTTTTTGCACAAAGGCACTGAAACAGAAGTCATTTTCTGCTTTATTTATTCTTTAATTTTGACAAATCTTGATCTGAGGTTTTGCTGAAATAAAACCTGAGATCAGACTTCCCAGCTGCTATTTCCAGAAGCTTTTTGCAGCTTTTTGTGCGTTTTGTTTCRAACCTTTTGTATTTGAGGACAAAATGGTTGAGTAATCAAAAGCTTTATTTTGTTAATCTTTTGGGTCCACTCCAGTTTCAGGTATGATGATGTTTCCAAACTTTTGGGCAGATAAGCTGTGACCCCTAATCTGTAACAGAGCCATGTCAGTGGATCGTCTTTTATGTTTACTCAGCTGTTTGGGTTAAATCACCACTATTTACTGACCAATGAAWACAAGATCTCTTCAGCAACATTCAATGTGTTGGAAAAATGCAGTGATTTAAAGTGATGAACATGGTAATGTTCGATACGTAAAGTTCATATAACTGAAACCTTATGGGATATGATGGATTCATAGGTTTTGAAAATGAATTAAGATTGTAATTTAATCATTGCGTGACACAACAATGGCCTTGCACAACTATCCAGAAAAGAACCAGCAAATTGAGAAACCGTGACTGCAGATTCACACTCATGATTCATTGTGGCTTTTTCTGTGTGATCTGCACAAGAATTCAAGGTGGTCAAAGTTTGTGAGTTATTACATAAACATGGTCAGGTTTGTTTTATTTTGTTTTAGGTTTTTTTCCTCACATACGGCATATTTACGTGATTCTGCACAGAATATAACAGCTCATGTTGTGGTCATGTGTTTGTCATTGCTCAYAAAAATCACCTCATTTGATAATAAAATGTATTTTTCAGCTCAGGCTTCTTTAATTGTGGCCTCTTTTTCCATCCTACATGCACTTTGTGTCACTATACAAACATGTCAGTTGAGGTTTCATCCACAGATTGCTGCAACTTTGGGATTGTTTCTGTCGACAGTTTACTGAGACATTTTACTGACCACAAGCTGCACATTTAGCACAGTATTTTTAAATAATTATTATTAGATTTTCGAAAAAGCTGTCTTGTGTTTTGGCTGTTACTTAAATGTTTGTGTACCTTTATACCAGTATTTTTTTTGAGGAATGGGGGTTATGGCAAAGCATATAGCATATTTTTTTATTCACCCAGAACCACTTCTGCATTCACGTTTAATGAGCACAGACATGTAAAATAAACAAGATACTGTTTGGTTTTTAGGCTTTCCTAAATGAAACATCCAGGAATGACAGAACTCCAATTGTTTTTCTAGACCTGCACTGTTCAGTGTACTGACATATAGCCCTGCAGCTCAAATAAACACGTCCCGTTTTTCACACAAGAGCTTCAGGCACCAGCTTTGTCATAGYGTTGAGGAATTTTGTCACACTGTAAAGCAACATTTGTCAAAAAGAAAGATTGCCACAGGCACATTATGTACTGTCAGTCATTATATATGCAGCATCAGCTTTAAATAAGCTTATGTTTTTGTAAAACTGTTCTRTGATTTAGATTTTTTATTTTCATATTGTTGATTCAGTCAGTCTGACCATGATGGACTGTTGTTACAGAAATTCATAAAAAGATGTCCTGTTTTTAGACATGTTTTCCAGCTAGGGGGAAAGGGTTTGGCATAACTCCAATAGGGGAAGTTCAYAGGGTCCAGTGCTTGTACATTTGGAGTTTTGTCAGACAGTATTTTAGTACATAATGGTGCCGCCTGTAAATCTTTTGTTCTCAACAGCTTTTTCTATAAAGCAGCCCAGACACTTCTATCTTTAGTGGTGGCGTGCATGGCTGGTTTCAAGCCGAGCATTATGASCTCCCCCTTGTTTGATCAACGTTTGTACTTTAAAAATTCCTTAAGATTGAACCTACAGTATGTGTTGTCATTTGAACTGTCAGAGCTAGGTCTCAGATCTCTCTCTTCTGGTCTTCAGAGTTAAATGGTTCAAGCACTGGTGCAACTACYGGTATGTTTTTATTCATTTTTTTATGCTTCAGCAGACTTCCTGTATCCTGTTTCAGCCCAAGTCTTACCGTTGCATTTTCTTCATGTGCAGATTGAAATAGATATTTTTATTTATATATTTTTTTTTTACCACAGTTACACTTTATTAGGTTGTGTGCTTTTAAATGTTAATGGATGCCGTATTGATCATCAACCTGACATCTGAGCAGCTCCTTGCAGACCTGTAGTTTGAATCATCTGTAAAAGGAAAGACTGAGGTCTTTAAATGATGGGAATAGATATTTTCTTTACTTATCTTTTGCGCAGCAGCTGCATTCCTTTGCAAATATTTCTCAATGAGACTGTTTGTTGTGCTGCAGATAAGGTACAATAATGTCAAACAGGTTTTACAGTATAATGGATGAAGAGGAAGTCCTGTGTCTTTTCATTGGGAGAATTTTTAATGAGTGTGACGAAGCCTAACTGAAGTTTAGTGGTGAACTGATCATTATTWCCCATCTAGTTTAAATGGATTTTCTTCACATCATCAACCGCATGGAAAAGTGACCCTCACCTTGTGGATTATTGTGGCTACAAAGACCCCATTATGTGACGTCATGTGGAGAAGAATCATTGACCGGAACATTTCATTGTAGACCCAGAAAGCTCACTTCTTACAGTGAACGTTGGGGGGTATCAACTAAAGCAAAACAGATTTGTTTCAGTTAAGATTCAAACATAACATGGGAGAAATAAAGTTCTTATATATTGAACATTTAATTTGTGTTTTTATTATCACACAAATGTTTATTTCAGGGATCCTATAGATATCAAACAAAAACTTAGTCAAATCAGTGAAATATGGAGGCAGCAAATCCATCTCATCTTACAGAATTAGTGATTTAATCTTGGAAATAATGACTGTGGAGAAAGATTCAGTTAAGTGTTGCATATTAAACAAAGAAACATCTGTGAATGATTTCAAATCTTTGGTTATACAACACATTGAACTTCTTACAATAAATGATTTGCTTTAATTTATAATTCTTGTAAATAACTTGTTCTCATTGYGCTTGCATATTGTTGGGTATTCCTTGTCCGCTTATAAAAAGTAATTGTGTAACGCTAAATTGAAAGATAATGCTGAGTTTCATGATTTGAACTTGTGTGAATTTTCAAGTGTTAAAATGTTTTATGTCTTCTGCCTTAAAGTGCTATTATATTCACAGATCTGCACCTTTTTCTAGTTGGTCTCAGAAAACTTGTTTAAACTGTCAGATTTCTTCACTTACAGATGTTTTTTCCTCGAGTTGTGAGTCATGATGTTACTTTGACGAACACTGGAAACAGGCTGTTTTTCTAACTTTGCTATTATTAACTCCTTTTGTGAGCTGCAGAGCAGCAGCTCAGCCAATTGAACAAAAAGCGATATGACTGACAGACTGATGAGCCAATGACCAGCTGACTTCTTTTGACTCGTCCCATCCCCCTCCTGTCTGCTGATGCAACTCAAGAGGAGGATGTCATTTTCAGTTTTCCCACCAGACTTTCCAGACTAATATGAAACATTTTTCCCTTCTTTCTTGTCAACATGCACTGTAAGAGAGCTTTTTTTTTCAACACGGTGAACATTTTGAATTGTTTGTTTGATCTCAGCCCATCAGATCCTCTGCTTCTCGCTGCATTTTTTTTTTTCTTCTGGGTGTGCTGTCATGTTTGTGTTTGTGGTCCTGCATGTCGAAGCTTATCGTGACTTCAAGTGACACTCCACCCAAATTCTGTCTGCTATCAAACACTCTAAACACTTGGCTGCTGCTGACTAGTTTCTAAATTAACTTTGAGCACAAGTTCTTGGGACTTGAACTGTCTCAACTTTAAAATATTTTATTTTTCTTCCTCTTTGCATTAGTATTGTTACATGGACAAAGCTTTACACTTTAAAAACCCACACAGGGCRTAAAATAAAGCATACAGACGAGATGACATCAGTTGTTTCAAACTACTTTTTTACAGCTGGTTAATTACTWACAGTGATGAGAGGAAGCAGTGAAGTGGAGGAAAAAAGAACATCTGATAATAAAAAAGCTTGTAACCTTTTGACCTTTTGTTCAGAAATCAATCAGCCTGCAAATCAGACAAGGATCTATTGACGCAGCCTCCCTGTTGGCTAAATACATTTTTAGAAAATCAACAAAAACATCCACTAAACATTGTGAAAATATTTTTCACTGTTTTTTTTTTCTGTTATCTTGGTTTAATCATTGAATTCACTAGTGAGACACTGAGTTGCCTTTAGCTTTGACCGTTATGATTCACTTTAAATGCAAACTAAAGGTCCTGTCACACTATAAGGGTTTAGACAATTTATTAAATTTTTCATTCGATTAACTTACTAATAATTTATATATTTGTTAGCATTACAGTATGTACATGCCTAAAAGAAACTTCACATTGATTTTTTTAAATATCATCTTCAACATTGATGTCTCCAAAATTTTCACAAGTTGTTTAAACACATTATAGTGCAACAGGGTCTTCAATTGAAAGCATTAACTTGTGTTTTACAATAAAGACGTTAACGGACTCCGTAGACTTTAATAAGTTATACTGAGGTGTGTGTTTTGTTCTGGTTTTTAAAAATTAAGAAAAAAAAGGCAAAAATTGGACTAAAAGGCAACACGTTTAGGTTTTACTGATCCATGAATATGCTGAATCTATCATTTTTCCATTTCATCTGAATTCATATAATTAAGGCTCGGTTAGACTAATGTAAAAACAAAAAAAAAGGTTTTTCTACAAACTTTGAATAAAACTTATGTTAGACTTTATATATTTTTAAGATGATTTAATGAAAATTGTGTGTTTTATATGCAGGTTTGTGTGATTACGCTGGCTGTAACTGTCGGGGGTCGGGGTGTTACAGGCTCACATTCCTCTCTGCACGCTCGCCTCCTGAACTGACACACAAACCTATCGTTGAACCTTGACTGACTGCTTGTCTCCAGGACAACGGTCAGCTGCTGGAGGAGATACCGCCATCAGACCGTGTTTTCTACGTATTAAACATCCAAATAAGGACAGAGAGTCGGCTCTGCTTGAGGAGCCGTTTTGGCAGACAGGAACWTTGTAGCTCCAAAACAAAAAATTAGGACCAAAAATGAAATTAGGATTTGGTCACACAAAGAAAAAACAAGTGTTKATATGATTTTGATGATGATTTGGCATCCTTMATTGAAAGCRACCTATGACCTTTATGGTCAAAGGTTTTCTATTGCTAATGTGGGCGCAACTCCTACATTGGAAGTATCCATTGTTAATATGTGGCTGGTGTTGTAGTACTTGAGACTGGTCTTGGTTTTAGATTAGATTAGATTAGATTAAATTAGACCTTTATTGTCATTGTACAGGGCACAATGAAATTACAGTTCAGAACACCCATTCAGAAGAAGACAGAACATAACAAACATAGGAGAACAGGTGCTCTGGGTCATGCAGCCACTGACCCCAGCACAGAGCAAGGATCATCTTCATGAAGACATCATGAGGAGGCGCAACCCTTGACAGAAAAGCTAAAAACCACACAAGGAAAGATGAGGAAAAAAAACATCATATTATTTCAACAATGTGACACACAAAAATAATGTGTCTTGATGGTCATGGTCTTGTTTCGGACTCGACCACATTTGTACTCAGTCTTGTCTCAGTCTCGGACATTGAGGACTCTGGATTTTATTTCAAGATCAGTCAAGACCACAACTGTGGAACTGTCACTAAATAGMCATAATATTGTCCAATTTATTTGTTAACATTTTCACTGAATGTAAAACGTACTGATTCAAATCCAAGCGTGACTCATCGCTAATTTAGCATTTTTGTTACGGTGTCACCCATCCACACCCTGCTTCACTCGCACACGGCATTCCAAGAAAGTGAGCAGCGATTCTCTGGGAGCGGGAGAAGATGTCGGCTAAATCTTCAGTAAAACAATTTGACCACATAACTCATAAAGAATATATTTGTAAAACATCATCCAGAAGAAAGCGTACAGTGACTTCTAAATTCTGCAGTGTTTCATTTTCAGACGGTATAGGGACAACGTTAAACTTTTATTGTCACTAACATTAGCTAACGTTTGCAATCTGCCTCTGTAGCAAAGTTCTTTACAGTACACAGATTTTGTCAATAATAGCTACATATTAAGTTAGCTACATGTTTACAGATTACTCTTTCTTTTAGGGGACTTTTTATTTATTTATTTTTTTCTGGTCTTGGTCTCGACTTGGTCCAGGCCCTAAAAGTCTTGGTCTAGTCTCAGTCTCGATACACTGTGGTCTTGGTCTCGGATTAGGTGTTCTTGACCACAACACTACCTGTGGCTATAGTGTTTTAAAGATTCTCAAGCTCTACTTGGAGCAAAAACCTTCACCTTTACAGAGCACACATTGCAAAGSCTGATTTACTGTTTAATAAACCTGTTAAGAGCGAATTCGTGACATTATGAGCTGCAACAGGGTCTACTTTTGGATCATGGATGAAGATTTTATGAACCTTGAGAAGATCCTTTCCTGGCATCTTCTGTACATCCAAGAATCTGGTTTTACTTTAGGTAGAGTACAAATTGACCAACATTTTCCTGGCACACTCTGTGAGTCATCAGCAAGAACAACACAAAGGTTGCTGACCCCTGTATCTCACTCACAGAACAGAGTTGTGTAACTCACACTGTAAACATTAGWCTTGTTACATAAAGGTGCAACAGAATGAGCGGAGGGAGGCAATGCTTTACGTAGAAAAGAAAGTGTGACRTTTATTTTCACTTTTTTTACGCTTCTCTATCTCTAACAATCACAACGTCGTGTTTTCATTTCTTTGAAGGACATTTATTGGAGACGTGCCATAATCTATATGTGAAGTCAACAATTAAGCCTAACCTAGAATGTTAACTTACTTCCTGTGAACATGTAGTTCTTGTCTCRKTGTAGAGGTAAAGTCTCCAAGGTGTTCTCTTTGTGTATTTTTATTGGAACTGTTCAAAACAAAATAGGGTCATCGAATGTAAGGGTAAACATGATTTATGACACTGAAGCTCCTGAATCATCATGCCACCATACACTTTCTATCAAAGTGTTGTTTTCTCTAACTGCCTCTCCTAAAGTACTTTGTGGCAAATCACTTTGCCTTGTCAGAGGCCGGACACTGGTATGAAATGTTTGTTTTCACGCTCTGAAGGCCACGGTGGAAACACTGCTGTGGAAAAGTTGTTTATAAAAATGTGGGAAGTGTGAGCAGCCAGGGCACATCTTATCAATGTTGTGGTGTTAGGAGTAGTGCAGGTGCTTTTTTTTATAGACAATGGACTTTCTTCAAAGAAACTGATTTCCCTCGGTTTGTGCAATTTTTCCACTTGAATGTTTTTCTTTTTCGTGCTACTCTTGTTTTATAGCAGGAAAGATTCACACTGTTTTTGTGTGACAATAATCACAGCAATAACACCATAAATGTGGAGAGCTGCTGAGCTTGTTTGTTCTTTGTTCAAAGTCTACTTAGCCACACAAATAATGCACAATTGGGTCAAAAACACACAGAATGACTCCAGATATGTGTACAGCAATCTCAGTGGCCMTTTTTCTACACCACTGGTCCTGCTTTTTATTATTTTTTCTAAGCTGCAAGAACACCTCGTGTCTGCTGCTGACTCAAAATATGACTTTGTCTTTATTAAACTATGGCTGGGGTTCAGGTTGGGTTGTGCTAACAGGAGACAGTGTTTACAGTGACTGTGGAGCTGGTGGGGGGCAGCCACAGGAATGCCCAAGCAACCATGATCCTTACATTTAGACATTTAATAATTAAATTTAGCATTTGGTTAAAAAATAGCAAAATGTAAGAACAGTGAGCTCAATAATACAAGTTTTAACACTCAGAAAGTGAGCTAAATATTGGAAAAAGTGTCTGCATTTTTGGTTTTAGCTTCAGATAGGAGTTTTAGATGCAGAAGACCCTTTCTGTGAACTGTTTCCCAACCGTGAACAAGCTGGACTCAGTTCATGTGTATTAAAAATAACTGATTGTGGACATGATGAAACTACCAAATAAGGTTTCAGGTTCAAAGCATCAACCCTGCGAAGGTTAAACTTTCCGAGGGAGTTGTTCTGATCAGACCTGCATGATGCAACCTGCTGCAAAACAGACACCCATTAGATTCAGGGCGTTGATCTGAAAGCTCTGACTAAAGTCTGTTCAGTGTTTATAACTAAATATTGTAGGATCAGCAACTGTATCCACAGAAATCTGGACATTATTAGATTGGGTGGATTTAATAAAACAGGAAACCCCGCAGCTTGAACCGGATGCTGGTCTGTTTATGTAACTGTTTTTTGGTGGAGAAGCTTACATTTTGGTCCTGCTCAGCTGAGCTCTTTGCCCAGTCATGCCTTTTTTTTTCCTCCCCTGCAGCAGGAGGAGGGGGAGTCACGTGGTTAGTGACAGCCCGTATTGAGCACTCTGATTGGCTGAGCGGCAGACGGTCCGTCCCCTAGGATAGGCTGTCCTTTAGTGACGTCACGGCGATCAGCTGTTAGACCTCCACAACAACAACAAAAGAAGTCGCAGTTCAGGGACTGGGGAGGAAACGGGCAGAGAGACAGAAAGAGGAAAAAAAACAAGAAGTCTCCCGATGAACAATCCTTAAGATAACAAWTTTTATAGTTTATTTCTTCCGCGAAGAAGTCTCAAGTTTTTATGTTTTTTTTTTTCTTTCGAAAAGTAACGAATCTACCTCGATTTTAAGGATTTTAGTCGAAGTCTGTTCCATCTCCTCCTCCTGCCGCAGGTGGGTTCTTTGTTTCCTTCTCGGGGAACATTACAGCTCCTATCGGCTCTTATTTTTATTCAAAGTGTGTTTTTTCACCCGACTTACAGAAAAGACATGTTTTACTTTAATATCAGGACGGATTCTTGTGTTGTTACGTCTTATTTTTTATAATTTTACTCGACTTGTTCTGTTCAGCTCTTAATGAGGTTTAATCTGGGTTTAATTCCGCAGAACCTTCATGCTTTTTTTATTATTTCCTACTTATTCTTTGCTTTAACGTCTAAGAAGGCCTGATTGTTCTGGAACATGTTTTATGACACATTTATGGAAATGAAGGTTTAGCAGGCAGGCTATGAGGTCCAGCCCTGCCAGTGTAGGATTACAGCCTCCTCCTCTTCCTCTTGATTAACCATCAAAAGCTGTTGTCACTGGACCAGTTCAACTTTTCCCTCCCGGGCTTCTTAACAAATCGCACTAATAATAATCCAAGGAGCCCAACAGAAACACTAAGGTTATTGATCATTCTGCTCTTAGATTAAGGTTGTTAAACAGTTAATCTGAAGGGGATCACGGTTCATTATTTGCAGAGTGAACAAAAAGAGACTTCAAGGCCCGACTGATTAAAACCTAAACACAGCAATAATAAACATTTGACACTTCTTAAACAGAAAAATAGTTTAACTTAAACTGATGTATTATTGTGTTTTATACTCATGAGTAGAGGGGGGGACCTCTGTTTGCAACCCAAACGTGCATAATCTGTGTTTTATCCTCCTCTATCCCTGATTATGGGGCGTCCATTGTGGTTTATAATCCTGCAGCCTGCTGTTTATCTCTGCTGCCTATTTATGAATAAATGACGTAATAGAGGCGACCCTGCTCCTTAAACAGAACTTTTTTTCCAATGTGCTCCTGGGGAGCAGCAGATGATCTTGCTGCCTCGGTCAGTCGCATTAAACTTTTTTTAATCAATATTATTATTTGTTTGCTCTCCGACTCAGTTGCTCTTGTTTACTGAGGCTGACTGAACTTGTTCCTGAAACGCAAAGAACATCTCCCGCTGTTTCTTGTTTAGTTTGACCGATTATGAGAATTCCGAGCGCACTCCTGGGGCCCTGAACGTCTCACAGCCTGTCCACACAAAGGGGATGCGCGTTCAATGGCAGGTTGAAAAAGTCGGACATCTTAGGTTTACTGACTGACTTGAAGCAGCTGCAGCTCGGTTTGGGTTTAGTATGGTTGTTTTTGTCAACAACACATTGGTGTTTTTTTTCTCTCTCTTTGTTGTTTGTTTTGCAAACTACCAACTCTGTGTATTTTATACAATTTTAGCAATTTATTTAACTTTTCTTTGTAAGGAGTACATCTTGTCCAATTTCCTTCAAAAACACATTGTTCTTTTTGAAATTTGCTTCACGATATTTGTTGTTTTTTTTTTAGCTTTTTATCTAGATTTTTGTTGCTTTTAGATAGCAATTTGCTATTTTCAGTTTTTATTCTGCCACTTGCTACTTTTGGCTTTTAAACAGCCTTTTGGCATATTTTGTTTTAGCTAGCATTTAGCTTCTTTTAGCTAGATTATTTTTTTACTTTTAGCTTATACTTAGCATTTTGCAGATTTTAGCTAGTAGTCTGCTTCTTTTAGCTTTTAGCAAGTCTTTAACAGCATTTTGCTACTTTTGACTTTAATCCGACCACTTTCAAATAGGATTTTGTTACTTTTTTATAGCATTATGCTACTTTTAGCCTTTAGTTTGCTTTCATTTAGCTTTTAGCTAGAGTTCTTTTTGTTTTAGCTTTAACGACAGTTTCAAATGCAAACTTCAGCACTAAGAATTCACTCAGCAGTTTTTCTGGTATTAATGATGATGATGGGTAATCTATGGTTTAGAACAAAGGATTTAATTGTTTTATGTTTTCCAGAAAGCAGCAATTAGTAGTGTTTTTTGTTTGTTTTCTTTCGAGGAAGACGAGATGTTTCTTTACGTTAAGTTTAATGTCACCATATTATTTATGTCTCCAATCTATATGATCTCTTGGTATAAGTGTAAACATTGCAAGTTTGGCCTTTTCTATTTTCCATATTGGTGAGCAGATTTGTATTTTAGCAGCTGCACAGACAGACTAAAGATATTTTGTCAAGTTAAAACTGTAATTTAGGAGACAAAAGGAGGATTAATGGAGGCAGTGGAGTATTGTGTTGTTTTGAATGCGCTAATACTTTGCCAGTTGGTGTCATTATTACAGCAGCTGCAGTGGGCCGGTTACACCGATCACTTTTCGTTTTGTCTACTTTCCTAAAGTGAAAGGCTGCCAGCCAGCTGTGTGCGTGTCCTCTGAGGACAGCAGAGCTCTTTATGTCCACAGACAGGACAGCTCCTCTGTGTTTGCTTCCATCATAATCGATGACCCAGCTGCTGTTTGCATCCACTGAGCCTGACAGGAGGTGCAGTGATGGTGACTCACTTTACAGCTTCGATAAGAGTTCATCAACAGGCACATTGTGACAGAACAGTCAGTTTTCTTTGTTCGTCCGACGTTTTTACTCGTTTCCTTATAGAWGTTGTTTGGATCGAAGTGAAAAAGGGATTCTTGGCAGGCAAAAAAATCAGCTGGAGTTATGCACAGCTGCTAACTGCTGCCAGCTTGTGCAAAGAATAAAAAATAAAATAGGCTTGTCTTTAGATTCCAATATATTAAAAACTGCTTTTGTTGGAACTTTTTAACAAGGAAAACGTTCAAGTCGCAGCATGTTTTTTCAGCTAAGTGTCCCCAGTGTAAAGAATATCTATTAGGGTTGATAAGGTTACTTGTAACTCAATAATTACTTGGCTGGCTGCTCAGAGTTTTGGTTTTCATAGCTACCCTCTGACCCATATTTTATTTTTAAACATAATAAGTTATATACTCAGCTATTTTTATTCTACTCTCCACTTTAATGGGTAAAGGCAGCTTGTTTTGGATGAATACATCCYCCATTAAGCTCTTAAAGTAAAGCTGGTCTAGACAACATGTTATATTATTAATAACTTTGCACAAGTTATAAATAAATTCCTCACATTTTTTTCCACCTATGACTTTGTTATAATTTTGTTCAAATTAATTCAAGTAGATCTTAAATTTATTGAATCATTGTCTTTTTTTTTTCTCCTGTTAGGACTTTTGTTTTTGTACTTTTGCACWCGTGGATCCCTGACGCTGAGCGACGTCCCAGCATGCCTCTGCTGACCGTCAGATGATCTGTGACCACATCTTACTGATGCACTTTAGCACCTTCCTGGAGCCTTCCACCCGCAGCTGATGACCAAAACGACCCGCCGTCGCTCCGAGCCGCGCGCCGCCCTCAGCCTCGCACGCCGCCAGGACGTCCCGGGATGTTCAAGAGGTTCGCCAGCGCTCTGTTCGGGGACGACGCAGGAGAGCTGAGCCGAGGCCGTGGGTCTGGAGACGGCAAGGAGGAAGTGGAGGAGGACGAAGACTGGATCCTGATCAACTACCTGGGTAATTCTTATAGACACATTAGTTCCCACAATAGAAAGACAAGGAAAAACTAAAGTGTTGGTCAAAAAAAAATCATTAAATGCTATTGATAAAATAAAATCATTAGTAGATATTTCTTTTGTAAACTTATTATATTATTCAATCTTGTCAGTAGTACTCTGGCCCAAAAGATTTGGATTTAAACTTTTGTATGTAGCTGTAATGAAACTGTTGCAGGATAAATACTTTGCAAAAAAAAGGTAAGGAGATTTGTGTTTGGTAGATTATTTCTTTGTTGTAACAATGCTTCTTGGTGATAAATCTTGTACCGTTGCAAAGCCTGTWAAATTCCCTTTTAAATGGTGCCACATTTGTAAGGAACATGCATTTGTTGGATGAGCAGTAGAACTGTGTGTGTGGATTGCACACATGAAAAATTAGCCAAATCTTTTCTGCCAAACAGCTTATTCTGCTGTTGGTCCCCGCCAGGTGCTGCCAATCAGGTGCCTGCTTTAAGGTTTATTTCTAAAAAGCATTGTTACAACAAAGAAATAATCTACCAAACACATTTGGTTTCACTTTTTGTGCTACGTTTAGTTAAAGCCATTTGTCTTCAAATCCTGCTTTTTTAATTCTCTAAAACAACAAGACGTACTGAAGCTCACGTCGCTCTTCTTGTGAAGTCGCCTTTTTTTTTTCCTGAATCATGAGGACTGGTATGCAGTTAAATAACATCCCTTTTTTGTTTGGAATGAATGGTACTCTGTTTGCTTTCCACATTAATAGTCTGCAACAGTCTGTACACGTTCATCCAGAAACCATCAGTTATCTTCAAACACATACGTCCACAGTTAAAATTTAGTTTGCACGTTATTGTAGTTGTATCACAGCAATCTCTGACTCACTTTATTTTAGCAACAAAGCACAAAAGCAGTGGGTGATCAAAAACTATCTGTTATGTGTTTTATTCCTGAAGTACTTCTAGATTAGCTAAACTTCACAGCTGCTTTAATGTTGCCCAACCATATTTTGCAGAGCAGCTTTATTAGTAAATAAAATCTATTGCGTATTAATACCAGTTTTATGAATATTGGAACAAGTCACTGATTCGGGACTTTTTTAGCAGCTTCATTAAAGTGTTTGTCATAAAAAGAGAGTTGAAGTAAAACTTCTGAAAACAATAAACATCATCAAGTTTAGGGAAAAGCAGCACAAAACCACCAGAATCCAAAGAAAAGCTGTAAAACCTGAGTTTGATGTACGCCACTTTATGAGCTGAGAAAAAAATAACCTGACATGGAGCTGCAGGCTGGAATTATAGATACTGTTTAACTTTGGAGTTTTGTAACAGCAGGTGAAGCTGAGCCAAGTTTCCGGAGCTGGCCGAGACCAAAAACAGATCCCAGTCAAAGCAGACGCGACATGCAGAAGTTCAGCAAGTCACACTGGCTTTATACGGCAACACGACACACTGCAGCGGTTCCCGAAATGCTCCGATTCGATTTTAGACCACGCGTCGTCCACCGCCAGGCGCGGCTTGACTGCTCTCTGATTCTGCAGCCGTGTGAATATTTCGAGCAGGAGTGGAGGGGGGTGTTGAACCGTTGGCAGTTTATGGAGAACCCAACCTGTAATCAGGTCAAACAAGATTATCCAAGGTACCAAAGGTGATAAAAACGGATCCTGATGGCTCCCTTTCTGGACCAGCAGAGGTAGACATGTATGGGTTCTGACCTGCTGCTGAATTGTGTTGTATTTGGTTTGGTTTGTGTCAAAGTGTAGCAGAACACATCTTTTAATTTTGCAGATTTAATCAAAGGATCTGGGCAGTGGAAGAAATGTGCTCAAAGGTTGTGCACATTTCCCCAAACYCTGCAGACTCCGAGCATTTTGGGGTTTTGTTATTGAAACAGAATTATGTAGAGGGGTTCAGCTGGTTCGTTCGTAATCCAGAGCGACCTCGTTAACCCAGAACACAGCTAGTTGGGTTTACAAATCGCTGTCACCTGTTAAGGTAACATCTCACTGAGCTTCTGTTGGAGACTGGTTGCCGACTCAAACTGGACTTGGTTTTGTGAAAAAATGCACAAGATTTTTTTTTTGCAGCCTCACTGAATTCTGAATGTTTGCTACAAAGCGACCAGTGAGCTGTGTTTTGCACTGCTAATTTTGAATATAACTTGTTTTTGTGTGCACAACTTGCAAAACTGTCCTCTAAACCAGTGGTTCCCAAACTTTTTATCTTCTGACCCACAAAATATTCATGGCAAAAGCTTGTGACCCCAAATATAACTGGTCTGAGTACACAAACTTTGTTAAAAACTCTAAAAACACAGGCTTTTTGACAATCTAAACAGCTTGTACACAAATCAGGTCAACAAAACATGGGCATAGTAACAATATTTTTATACTACGTTTATCCATTTTAAATACACTAACCTCACTCCTTTGTAACAACTAAGGCAAAAATGTAATTAATTCAGAAAATCTTTTCAGGACCCAAACTTGATGTTTTGGGACCCCACTTTGGGTCCCGACCCCAACTTTGGGAAACACTGCTCTAGACCAGTGGTTCCCAAACTTTTCATCTTCTGACCCACAAATTATCCATGGCAAAAACTTGTGACCCCAAGTGTTACTGG
>NW_013952607.1:785442-788005 GCF_001266775.1 Austrofundulus limnaeus
TCTAAACAGTTTGTTCACGAATATAAATACTTATTTATACTTTTTTGTGATTTTGTAATAGTTATAGGGAAAATATTACATCAGCAATTATTTTATTACCCTTTAAATTGATTTCTGGAGATTATCCAAGGTGCTTCATGACYCATAATTGGGTCCCAAGCCCAACTTTGGGAACCAAAGTGCAGTGGTTCCCAAACTTTTCAGCTTCTGACCCACAAAATAGTAGCAGAGACCTGTGCCCCCAACTAATTTTGTATGATACACATTCGTATCAGGTAAACAAAACATGGGCATAGTAACAATATTTTACACTACATTTATCCGTTTTAAATACACTAACCTCACTCCTTTGTAACAAGCCAAAAATGTAATTAAGTCCGAACATCTTTTCAGGACCACACCTTGATGTTTCGGGACCCCATTTTGGGTCCCGACCCCAACTTTGGGATACACTGCTCTAGACCAGTGGCTCCCAAAGTTGAGGTCAAGACCCACAGATGCAAATAAACTAATAATGGAATATTTTTACAATTTCACATAAACTCTGGGGTCACAAGTTTTTGCAACTGTTGTTTTGTGGGCCAAAAACTAAAWAAGTTTGAAAACCTCCTTTCCAGACCGTGCATTTTATTTTGTTGACCACCCTCTCCAACAACACCATACCTGCCTGGGCATGCTTTGTAGCCACYTTAGCATCTGCCCCCTTAGGTAGATTAAAATCAGTTTTAAATAATTAATACTTGTCATTGACATAGCTGTTTGACCTGGACATGTTTTCTGTCTGAGTRGAGCTCCTGTTCAGGTGTCAAAATACAGCTCGTTCCTGCGACAAACCTGAAAAGGTTCCAAGTCAAAACATTCAAACGACAAATACGTGAGCCTTTGCTACTCAGGCAGAGAAACGGAGAAACCCTGAAGATGCTGTGAGACRTTCTGGAAACGCTCTCACGAACAATGTTTGCCAACCGGTTGCCAGCTGTCGCAGCTCAGTGGGGTACTACCTTTACCAAAGATGGTGCCTCACATTTCGTGCCCAGATGACACTCCGTACTTGTGCCTCCCTGTTCACAGGCGGCCTTGTTTACCCACAACAGGACAGGGAGGCTGCAGAGTGCTGACTCAGTGCCAAGGCTGTTAATGTATGAAAATGAGCTCCAAATACTCCCAACACAATTTACAAGCATGCACACAATAGCACGAGGTTGAAACTATTGTTTGTTGGACATGTTAAGCCTTTAAAGCTTAAGCTAAAGCATTTAAAGTTAAAGCCTTTAAAGCTAAAGCATTTAAAGCTAAAGCGTTTAAAGCTAAAGCTAAAGTATTCCTCTGGGTGTGTGGTGAACTAATACATAGTGCAGTGTCTGATGAGGTTTAAAAATATCTTGTTTTTTTACTAATTTTGTTTGACCTCAGTTGAAAATAGCATCAAACTAAACAGGACTGGATCCAGACAGAGACATCTGCTTAGACCACTAAGTTGTGTTTTTACCAACTAGTCTGCTCGCATTCAGATTATGTTTCAACATCATGACTTCCTGTTTCTCATTTAGTTTTCATTTTCTCAGATAATCATTAGCCTCTCATGCWGGATAGAAACCAAATCTGTACCCTAATCTGCAGTCAGTCTTTTGCGTTTAGTAGGTTCAGAAGTCTTGCAGTGCAGGATTTTGACAGGTGATTTATGTGCAGAAAAATGCACGGTGGTTAGCTCTGCTCCTTCTAGAGGAAGACCGAAAAATCAGGTCGGTTTCATGACTCGGAGACAGCTTTAGCAGCTCACAGTTGTGTTTACGCTAACAAAGTGAAACAACTGTGCAGGTTGTGGTTTCAGTCAGGCGTGCTCACATGTTGGGCTGGTAGACCCGCCTGGGACTCCAGCAGCTCAGAGTTTAGCAAAACATTCAGCAAAAATCAATGTTCACATGTGATGAAGTCCCTTCTCCTGCACTGCCACCTGCWGGCGGTTTGCTGTAGCTTCAGTTTTAAATCAAGACAAAAAGCAGATGTTTAAAAAATGATACTATTTACCGTTTTTAGATTTGAATTTCTTGATCTTTTTTTATTTACAATCAGTGTTGCCAGATGGGAAATGTTGAATTATCGTATCAGCAGCTCAAAATTATCGTATTTTSAGGAAAATYATCGTACACACCCAAGTTACATTCTAGAGAGGCTCAAATTTACAAATACATCCTGCTCAGCTCACAATGTRCTCTGTTTTCAACAAACTGCACATTCTTTTGTTTATAATAAAGTTAAAAAGCACTGTTGGATGTCTTTTTTTTAAAACAAAAGCTTTGTTGTAAACAAGAACAGAACATGGAGTCTGGGGAAGTGCTGCATATAAAAAGAAATGTTAGATAAAATGACTAGAATAAAATGTAAATTATAGTCAAAGTTAAAATGAAATCAGGAAAAGAACAAATCATTGTAGTTTATTGTACTTTTGATTAGTCAAGAAATAAATTGAGTGCATACTGAGCAAATTTAATCTGCAAGCCTCCAAAATCTGTTGTTTTTTTTTTTTCTTTAAAAATTGTTCCTGGATGTTCATTAAATGTAT
>NW_013952607.1:788577-794629 GCF_001266775.1 Austrofundulus limnaeus
ATTTTATTAACATCCCATCATGGATCAGTCAGCAGCAGCAGTATTTATTTCATGTCTGGATGGGATGGATCTACCTGCAGCTGGGAGAGACGCAGCGTGAAGAAGCCTCCTGTCGGTGCTCTGGGACCGGGGAGGAGGAGCTCTCAGCAGCACAATGAAGAAATGCATTCAAGGCAGAGTCTCTCAAAGTCTCAGTAACACCAGAAAAGGGGTCGTGAGATTTTCACTAGTCACTTTTCTGAATAACARTCTCTAGAGGGTCTGAAAACTCTGTAAATATAGCGAGGAAGTCGCTAAATCAGCACCGCTGTGTTCCACAACSHGYYACCTCTCATGTCAGCGAGCAGCGTGTCGGGTCAATTACGTCACACATCGGAGCGGTCAAATTATCGTACATTATGGGATTTTTGGGATTATTGATCGTACATCGTACAGAGGGCAAAGTAATGGTACAAATTCGATAATTATCGTACACCTGGCAACACTGTTTACAATGCATAACTGACAGATAGTGGTCACTTAAAAACAGAACAGATGTGTAAAGTGTTAATAAGATGACTTCTTCTTCTGTGCAGCTGACGCTTGCTCCGCTCAGTGTGGTGACAGCCTCTCTGGTTCCTCCCTCAACATTGACGATGAAAAGGAGGAGGAGGAGGAGGGTTTGGTGATGATCCCCTCTCCCATAGCCAGCCCTGCTATCCGCTACCCCTCCTGCACTTCCCTCAACTCCACGGCCGACACCGACCCAGACGGCGGCGCAGAGGAGGACGAAGACGAGGAGGAGGAGGAGGAGGACGAGGGTGGCTTCCTGCGTCTCAAGGCCTGTTCGTTGGAAGAGAGCTGGTTCATCACCCCRCCACCCTGCTTCACTGGCCACAGCAAGAAGCCGGTCCTCCTGAAAACCAACCCCCTGGAGAACCTGCTGATCGAACACCCCAGCATGTCCGTCTACGCCCATCACATCCCCCCGCGACTGGCCCTCGACCCCCTCCCGCGACATTCTCTCGAACCCGACCTGGACTTTTTGTCTGCCAACGCGACGGCCTCAGGAGGAAAGGAGAAGACCAGACTCACGTTGGAAGGAGCTCGACACAGGTAAGACCCTGAAGTGTAATGAATGTCAACATTTTCTCTTCAGTTATTGCTTTTGTCACTTTGATTTAGTTAAAGTTGCGAATTTTAGATTTAAATTGTAAAGATAGCTTTTAGATCTGCTGAACGGTTGTTGTAAATCGACTTGTACGGTTAACCTGATGGTTTTGTCTTTGCTGCCCCCTGCAGGCCAGATGTGGCAATGGTCCAGCACCGCTCCAGCCTCCACTCCACCTGCTACACGGCGGCTCTCTCTGCCCACACCAGCCTCCTGCAGCAGCGACCAGGTCACCCCAGCCAACGCGCCCAGTCCCTGTCCCGTAAGGCCCTGCGCCGCCTCAACCTGCTGCGACCCCCGAAGCCCGGCACCGTGCACCTGCACCAACCCACCCAGAGGCACCTCAACTTCTGATAGGTCCGGATTTTTTCTTTCATCATCGTCATCATCATCAACCTCAGTACAGCTTGGGAATCTGACACTGGCCTTTCACAAACACTCACCTTTTGTGCTCGTTTTATCAAGAAACAAACACCAGCAACCAGCTCATCTGCCGCAAACCACCCGCCGGATCTGTCCGGGAAACTCATCGGACAGTGAAACAGGAAGTGCGGCGTCTTTTTCTGTGTCAGATTTCGAGGCCAGTGAACTTTTTTTTATCCTGCTCTTCAATCCTTTCTTTTTAAAAGTCGCTACGAAGAAGGGATGCAAACAAAATCTCATGTTCTCCCACTCCGTTTGTTTTTGTCCACCAATTTGTTTTCTCCCCACTTTCCTGACTACTTTGTGTCCGATCACAAGGAGGACGAGGCGTCGTTTGATCTCTCCTCTCTCCCCTTTTCTTTTTCTTATTTTGTTCGTTACAAACAGTTTAGAATCAACGCTGTAGGTCACTTTATTCAGAGGCAGGTTCGTGGTGCGGCAGGAAGGTCAAATGGTGTTTCAGTGACACGTGGCTCCAGAGTTGGTCGTCTAGAAACTGTTTGGGCAAATAGACAAGGCAGTTGAGGCATTATTTTTTGGAATATGTGCAGCAAAAAGAAAAAAAAAAACAGTGAAAGCTTTAAGTTTTAGTTAAATGCTAATATTAGCTTGGTGGTAATGCTGTAGGTGGGAACAACTTCAACGGAATAACTTCCCTCCAACTATCTGACACTAAAATATCAGCAGTTTGTTCATCTTGCTTTTTGTCTTCAATGAGTTCAAGCATTTCACAAAAAAAACAGGGTACATCCAGTTAAAATGTCAAAAGAATGGCTTTTCACATATTTTAAAGTGCAATACTAAAACACTGCCTCGCTGCCTAAAACCAACCCACATGTCTAGATGCTGGAAAAACAAAAACCTGAACAACAAAACAGAGTTTAAACATATTTTCAGATTCACACTCGTGCTGTAGCTGCTCTTTCATTTTAAACTACTGTATTTATTCAAGTATAATACGTAAAATTAAATCCATAAATTCATCCATAAAGTTGGGGGGTAGTACTAAGATAAATATTTTTACTTATGTATTTTAACTGAAATATCGGCTTCATTCACAAAATGCCTGAGTCCAGAAATGAGACCGCGTCGTAAAAAGCAGTTGAAACGAGCTTACGTCTGACACTCCTCCATTCTTCAGAGCGAGATAATAACAGATCCAATCAGGCGACATGATGTGAAAAAAAAGTGTGAGGGGGTAGTCCTGCACCTTAGTAATGATAGCAAACTAATGACATTAGCGTGTGACCKGGCCGCTCCTCGAACAACAAACACGTTCGTCTGTAATGGCTGCCGTCTACCGGTGTTCTGAAAAAGTTTCTATCCCTGAAAAAAGTTTCCCCACCAGAGGGGGTACTCACGAGTAGGAAGTAATCTGCTTTTCCCCCACAAGATGGCCCAAATCTCATGTGAAGTCTCTGACTTTTGCATTGGCGCATCCTGGTGGACTATGTGTAAAATGCCAGAATTCATATGATGCTGCTACAGCTGATATATATTTGTTGTCAAAATACCTTTTTAGTACATGTGTTGTTAAAATATAACGAACAGTCCAATGATCCTTTTACTGATACTGTATGTATAAAGACTGCAAAGGCTGAAAAATCTTGAAGTCTGTATGAAATTGGAGGTAGTTTGAGTATTAAATTTTTTATGCTTTTTAAGCTCAAAAAGTTGGGGGGGGGGGTCGTATTATACATGAGATCATATTGTACATGAATAAATACGGTAGTTCCCACTTTTGAGCAGACACATACGGATTTTTCTGTTTTATTTTTGTTTTCTATATATTTGACCTCAGGTTGCCTTTATATTAGTTTGAACCTGAAAGCATCATTGTTACAAATCAACCTAACTATGTTAGAATGTTTTAAGGACGTACGTCTCCTTATTTTCCTGCCATTTCAGATCTTCAGCACCACGGTTTAGTGAAATTCAGGACCTTCTGCAGCACAGCCTGAACCTGCTTCTGACTTTATACTAATTCAGTACGTTTCACTTTTTCAAACAGTTCAAACGTTTGTAAGAATTACTGGGTTAAACATCACTAAATGCCTTGTTTTCACAGTAGCTTTGAGAAAAATAGAAATGGCTAAAAAAAAGTATTAAAAAAAACTTCCAAAATAGTTTTGTTTCTTCTTGAAAACATATCAGTATGAAGTTGTACGCATTTATGGTTTCTTGCTTTGGTATGTTTGGTCTAATGTGCAGTTTGTTGCATGTTTGTAGAGTTTTGTTAGAGCCATGATGTTGGGAAAAGAAAATGGAAAATGTTCTTTTTTTTAAATTTGCTTTGAAACGAATCTGCAGTCCACTTCTCAGGGTCACAACCAATCACCTTTACTCTTTAGAAAAATGCAGATTTACTTGACATCTGATGATTTTTGTTTTTCTTTGTGCACGCTCAGACTTTTCCAGCTCTGTCCCTGTGAGCTTTTCCTCGTGAAAATGTTTGTGAGAATGAATCAACGTCAGTCTGAGGACTGTGAAAATTGAACTGTCTCTCAATTGTTGGGAATCTTATCAAGACACAGAAGAACTGTTGGTCTTTTTTCAGAGATGTTTATATATTTATATATTTTTTTCTCACGTGTAATATTGTTTTAGAAATGTATGTAATGCTAATACTTTTCAGCTGTTATAATTTCCATTCTAAGATAGTTACGTTTTTGTTTAACTGATATTTAAACAAACAAACAAAAAAAAAGAAGTAGTGCTTTTAAACTTTTTACTAGTTTGTAAAATAATAATCATTATTTGTGTTATTAGGAGCTTTTGGCCCTATTTGCTCAGAAATTGCATTTTAATTTGTCTTCTCTAAAGCACGTTGATAGTACCACACTGCAGAAAAATCGAAATAATGAAAAGATGACAGATTTGCTTTTAAAAAAGAAGAAAAAATTATTTAATCTACATTTAATCATTTTTAACACTTGTATGTTTTCACATTTTACTGAAACCTAAAAAAATTATTTTTGGCTGTACTTTTGAAGACATTTACAGTTTACTTTTAAGATTTACTTCCAGCTTTCTGGACAAGGGCTCCGACTTAACAAGTTTGGATTTCGTTAAACAAAACGTTATTTGAATGTAGTTTCAATCCAGTGTCACTGAAGAATGTCAAAGATAAAGTCGGTCAGATCAACTTGATTCTTTTTGAGGATAAATCGTGACATGAAATCACATTTTAAGGCTCATAAAACAAAACAAAAATAAATAAATAAAAACTCACCAACTTTGAATAATACCGTTTTGCAGCATGGATTCTCCTTTTTAGTTTGTGTTGATGAAACTGTAGCATGGATAAAAGAAATAAAAAAATGCACTAACAGTTGTTAGGCGTGTGTACGGTTTGCTGTAAATAATGCAATAGATGAGTTGGCTTTTAGCGTATTTAAGCTTTTTGTTTTATTCTCAAAAGTTCTGACTCTTTCTGTAATAACCTCAGTAATTGATTCGTGATGTTATGTTCTGTTACTGCAACATTTTGGAAAAAGACAGAAGCGATTGGAGAACATGTTAAATTGTGTTTTTGTTTCTGTTCTCGGCTCATCTTTCATCATCAATCTAACAGGGATTTCTAGTGTTTTTGTTCAATGCCTTGAAATCTGTGGATCACGTGCCTTCCAGGTGAAAATGTAATGACAATGCATCGATGAAGAACTTGAACTTTTTTTTCTCGTTTTTTTTAAATGTTCCAATCAGATGTAATGGGTTAAAAAAAAGACATCAGAAATGAACTATGCATCGCTCAGAAGAAGCTTCGTCACTTTCGCCGCCACCCTCYGCCCAGCCTGAGAACAGCTTTTCTAATGACTCGACAAACCAGACAGAATGATGTAGCAAAACCTCTTCTCTCCTTTTAATGTTTTCTTAAAGTGTGAAGAATATTTTGTGGCATTCTTTTTTTTTTTTCTTCCACCAAGTGTTAGACATATTTGTTTTTGTGTAGTTTACTGGAAAAAATACAGCACTTTGCCAAAAAGAGGGGGGGGAAAGTGTGGTAATTTTAGGATTAACTTTGTATTTATCGATATAACTGTTCTGCTTGTTTGTATGTTGGATGTATAACAATTTAATTCACTCTGTTCTGATGTCAGAAACAGCAACACGTTAATGAAAGAGYGCGGTCATCTGTTTATGAACTGTAATAGTTATTACATGTGATCTCTTATTAGCCTTTAATAAATGGTTTCATACACAAACTTGTGCCTATTTTCTATTTATGCTGTTGTTGTTTGTCATTGGACGAATGTCTTCAACTGGATGTGAGCTGATAACTTATCCAGTGAGCTAAAACCTGGTGTGGTAGTAGCTGGGAGTCATTCGTAACACACAACGCAATCACTAACTATGAAATCTGTTCTTAAAACTTTGATTCAGTTGATCCAGACCCAAACCAGTGGTTATTCCGTATGTTGCAGGTGTTTCGGAGAAACTGAGATGTTTATTTTCTAAACATGATGTCCCAGTGGCTTT
>NW_013952607.1:796346-803304 GCF_001266775.1 Austrofundulus limnaeus
TGTGTACTCAGACCAGTAATATTTGGGGTCACAAGTTTTTGCCATGGATATTTTGTGGGTCAGAAGATAAAAAGTTTGGGAACCACTGGTATAAGGTATGGTTTCTTTTAATCAAGGCTAAACATTTATTTGTTTATTTATTTATTTTTTATTTATTTATTTGCTTGTTTAAATTTAATTGTTTCACTCAAAAAGTTCATTCATCTTTTCTTGGTTRAAAACAGAAAGAAAAGTTGGTCTCAGCAGCAGCTCTGTTTGACAGCATCCCCCTCCACGTGATCGCTGTGTTTACATTTTCAAACTGAGCACGCGGTGATCACCGCTCGACCCTCTCATTGGCTCGACGTCACAAACCCCGCCCACAGGCGGGCTCCGTATACGGAAGGAGTTTCGGTATCAGTTTTAAAACTCATGTAAATCTCCACGGAACCGCTGCGTAGACGTGTCCTCCTGATCTGTAGATGATCCTAAACGTCCGGCGAATCGTTAAAACTCAACCGCGACGAGCGGAAACAGCTGTTCGCTTCACAAAACTTCGCAGCGCTTCCGTGTCCGTTAGAAATGAACGCAGGCTTTGCTAAAACATCGTAAATAAGCCTCTGAATCGTGCCTAACGCTCACAGCGCATCGCCAGGAAGCAGAGCGGAGTAAATTCACCTCATTCGGCGGTGACCGTTTCCAATAATCACCGCTCGGATTTGAACATTTAGCGCGTTTGTGTTAACCGGGAACGGGCATGCGCAGTGGCGACCGCAGACAGATGCGGATATAAGGATTGGCGCCGGCGCCACAGCTGATGCAGTCATTCATTCTTCACTGAAGAGGTAAGACCTGCTGCTGACAGCCTGACCTGATAAGAGAGACTTTTTCATCAGATTTTGTGCCTCCTGAGCTCCTTTCGTTCAGAATCGTTGTCCTGATCAAGTTGTATGTAACGTGTTGTTACTGGGGTGAATGCAGGAATTGTAGACAGATATAGCTTTAATTCGGATTAAACTTTACTAAACTGACTTTGCATGAGAAGATCAATCTGCTGCACCTTGTCTGGTCTTGTGTTTTTGACCTGATGTTTTAATGGGAACATCTACAAGTTTTGTTTCTCCAAACACTCAGGCTTAAAATCGTCATCTATTCTTTTCAAACTGTTGTTCAAACTAAACTCGACCGGATTTAGATGTGTTTATTTGTTAATCCTGAACAAGATCGGTTTATTCGTGTAAATGTTCGTGGGGTAACTGGTTATTGTTGACCTAGTTAGCAGAAACCGGGCTTAGTTTGCTAATTACAGTAGCTCCACACCACACTGTAGCTTCGGTGCAGTCCCAGTTTAGCCGACTTTATTGGCGCCCAGCGGGCTTTGAATCGGTTCCTACCCAGGTATGWGCGGTATGGCAGTATATTTGACCGGTTGGTATCGGTTTAAAGTAAACATGGCTCATGTTGGAGGTCCTGTTTACTGGTTTTCCCTCGCAGAACCTCGGGGCAGGCTGAGAGGCTGGGCTCAAATCCTCCCGCTTTTGCGTTGTGGAAATTGGCGCGCCTTTGAGTTTCAATCCTCGATAAAAGCTCGGAATTTACAACTTTTAACCCCGAAAACCACGCCGAAGGTAGGTATAGACGTGTGCCTCGTCGTTCAAGTCGTGAAACTCGAGTTAATTTGTTGTATTTTTGAACTTTTTTTTGTCTGAAATCGAGCGAGTTCGCTGCCCCCCTTTTCTCCCTCGTTGACAGCAGCTGCCACCATACTAGCTTACAGAACTTGGCTGGCTAGTTTGGACTCTGTGTAATTAGCTTTAAACTCTTTTTAACCTCGCCATTATGAGCTGATGACTTGAATAATGTTCACATGCGGTCGTTCGGCTCAAGTTTAGAGCTTACTGTTGTTTTCTCAGGTGGTTTTTTTTTGGTCCCTGTAATGGTGGTGGCGAGCTAATGCTTCATAATGTCATCATGAACTAGTCTCAGKTTATAAAGGAGCTTCAGATTAAAGCTGTAGATGAGGCAGTTTTAGATCTGAAACCATCAAAAATCCCTCATGGCTTCATCAGGACTCACCAGTACAAAGCTGGGTTCTTTTTAACTTTATTCCAGTCTTTTTTTTTTTTTTTGCCATTTTGAGCCACATGATATCATCAGTAACTTCTATGTAATATCTAGTTTGATCTTAGGTTTTAATATTAGCTCAAGATATTAATATAAGCTCACATATTCTCTATTGTGTTTTTGTTGTTAATGTTTTAAAGGTTTGTAAATCTAATCACTTGTTTTCTTTGCTTTTTTTTTTGCAGGGGGCTATAATTAAAGTTGGCAACATGTCCAGACGCAGGTAAGCGTGGCTCCATGGCTTTAATTTGTCCTGTTTCTTACAGTAAATAAAGTTTTGAGCTCAGGATGGGACAGGGGATTATTATATAACACTCTACTGGACGTTATTAATCGCCACCAAAAGGCAAAAGCAGATCGCGCTTTTACTCGAGTTTGTCCGTTTCCAAAATGTCTCCTGACCCATTGGATGAATTTTAATGAAGCTTTTCAGGAAATACTTCTCATGTGTGCCTCTATGACTGGTTAACATTTGGAGCCAAAAAAAAAAATTCAAGATGGCCACCACAGTAAACTAACCTTAGAAGACATGAAAAAAGCAATGATTTAGGGGTGATTGTAGCTCATATTTCTCCAGATCTTTGCTTCAAATTTTACCATTAGCGATTGGAATTAACCTTGTTAGCGAAATATCAAATATCTGGATGGATTTTCAATTTAACTCGTGTAATATTTGTTGGGCGTACATCTTAAACCGATTTTACATTTTGGAGTTGATATAATCCAAGATGTCCGCCACGGCTAATCAATATTAGCAAACAGAAGGAGGCTGTAACTCAGTTACTTGAACAGAAATTGAGCTAAAATGTAGTGTAATAGTAGCTGAGTTATTCCCAACACATACTCTGAGCTTGACATCTCATTATTTTACACGTTCTTGCACATGGTAACATTAGAGCCGCTTCATCATGTCTCAGCATCAGAGTTTAGTCTGAAACTCTGGCATGAAAAGTGATGCAGTCGTACAAGAATATCTAATCTAATATTCAGTGTCTGTATTGCACTTAATGCGGGAGCTTAAAAACTACTAAAAGACATTTTCTGTTGCGTCAAAAAAAAAGTAAGTCAAATAAATAAGAAATTTCAATTGTGGTCCAGCTCTGAATGTCTGAATGTTTCCTATGTTTAATTTTTTTTTTCATAAATGAGTTAAAGATTGATTTATTTGTATTTCAGTCTTCGCGTGACTCTTCAAGCCAGAGACTCAAATACGCCTGAACCAGCAGCCAGACCCCCACTGAAGAAAAGAAAGTTAGAGGTGTGTGTAGATTTTTGTTTTGCTATAATCTAATTGGCTCTTTAACACATTTTTGTTTGTTTGTTTTTTAACATTGATTGAATCGTTTATTTTTCAGCCTTCTAAGAAAAAGCTACAACCTGCTGACAAGAAACAAAACTATGAAATACAGGTAAAGTGTTTCCAGACATCCTCAGCCTTAACACGTTCAGAGCAGACGTCTTATCAGTTACAAACACACACAATAGTTTATTAGTTTATAATCAGTAGTTTGGGTGGTCCACCCTTCTGCTTATAAACTCAGTGTAAAAAAAAACTTTCTTTAACTTATAAGTAGCAGTAAAGCAACTAACCTGCYTTTTTTAGTTTTTWGTTTAGATTTTTTTTCATGTAGTCAGTGTCAAGCTGCATGCAGGAACTTGTGTAGTAATGTGAATGGGCCTGCAGTACTTTCTTTTTAACACAAGGTGTCACTGTTTATCTGAATTAGAAACTGCACCTTTAAGGGTACTTTTTTCAAACATTTCTGTACTTTAAATGTTTAAAGCAGAAGATGCCATGAGGAAATCTAAGAAAACAAGGAAAAGTAATTCAGGGGAGACTTTACGCTTACAATCATTAGCTTTAAAATAAAAATGTAGAAAACACAAAAGCTTAAAATATTTGTATGAAACTTCAAATGTATTTAATACTACTACATATTTTTCCTATCATTGTCAGATCAGTAAACCTGACATGTTTTTCCTCTTCTGTGAGACTCCCATTTCAAGTTGGGCGTGTTTCTGTTTTTCCAGAAGTGCTGGTTGGAGACGGGCCCGAGTCCMTGCGTTCTCATTGAAACTCCCCACAAAGAGCTGGAGCCCTCTGACTCATCCAGTTTCAAACAGTACAGATTCAAGAACCTTTTCATCAAGGCCTCGCCGATTCCTCGCCTCAGGTATTTCCACCTCAATGAGCCTATCTCGGCCCGAGTCGTTCCCCTTTGTTGGCCATCTGACACTCCGCCCATCTGGACTTGTTGACTTTGAATTCAGCCCTTAAATAAATTTAAATGTGTGAGTTGATCATGTGTCTAATCTGTGACAAAGTTATCGACTATTGTCTTTTAATCACTGGGCTAAAATTGCACAATGATCCAAACAAATAAAATGACTTAAGTGTTTGAATTTTGGCCGTTTTGAACCAAGTTAAAAGTTTTTTTTGTTTGTTTTTGTTTTGCAGCTGGGCGAGTTCAGATGACGTGTGGATAAAGATGCTCAACAAGGAGCTGAAGTACGTTCATGATAAGAGCTACCTGACGCGGCACCCCAAACTGCAGCCCAAAATGAGGGCCATCCTGTTGGACTGGCTCCTGGAGGTGGGTTTATTGAACCGGGCCTGGACATGTTGTCATGTATTTGGGTGCGTTAAGAGCCGTTTGGCGCTGAATTTAATGTTTGCATCTTTTGCGCAGGTGAGCGAGGTGTACAGCCTCCACAGACAAACGGCGTACCTGGCCCAGGACTACTTCGACCGCTTCATGCTGACTCAGGAGGACGTCAGCAAGGATCACCTGCAGCTCATCGGCATCACCGCGCTCTTCATCGCCTCCAAAATAGAAGTGAGTTTTACCTTTTTTTAAAAAATTTATTTTAAAATGTGCAATTAACTTTAAAATAAGCAGATTCTGTTTTTTGTGTCATCATTCGTGGAGTTCTGCTCAGTTTGATTTTCCCCTTTTTTACCTCTTCAAGGAAATTTATCCCCCTAAAATCTACGAGTTTGCCTACGTCACGGACGGAGCGTGTGACATGTGGGACATCCAGCGCATCGAGCTTCAGATATTAAAGGTRCACCAGCTTGTTCTCCTCATCGTTTAGCCCAAGTTTCTTCTGTTTCCCTGCACTTCGGTCTTGACGTGGTCGTTCTCACCTGCAGGCGTTGGACTGGAACTTGTGTCCCGAGACGCCCATCTCCTGGTTGAAGCTGTACTCGCAAGTGGAAGCCCAGAAAGACGGAGAAAACTTCCTGGAGCCTCAGTTCTGTCAGGAAACGTACATCCAGATTACCCAGGTACCCCGACGGAGCTGAAATATATGGTTCTTTGTCACGTTAAAGCTCCAGTCTGAGCAGTGATGGAAACAGGTTTCCTGCAGATCCTTAAAAAGTCTTTAAAAGTCATTGAATTCATCAAAACAAAAATAAGGCTTTAATTAACCTTAAAATGTCTTAAATCAATCTTTCAGAAGTCTTAAAAATGTTAACACATTGTACGTAGGATGATTGGAATTCACCTAAAATATTAAAATAATTGGTAAAAAGTATATTTTAATATTCACGTGCAGACGTTCTCCTTTGACATCACTTCCTGTTATTTCACATGCAAATATCTCAACTGTCCGTCTGAGCAACGTGACTTTTTTTTTGTAATATGTTAATGTTGTCTTTCCAAAAGTGCATTCACTTTTCTATCAAAACATTGATGTCACAGGAACTTTAAGGTTTCATCTATAGAAAATTGGGGTTAAGACCCCACTGTGGGTCCAAAAACTCCAATGTTTGGGTCGTTCGAGGATTTCATTTTTAGCTGATCTGTTTTGTCTTTTCCCAGCTGTTAGATTTGTGTATGATGGACATCTGCTCGTTGGACTACAGCTACAGTGTCCTCGCAGCTGCTGCCTTCTGCCACTTCTCTACGTTTGACATCGTTCATAAAGTCTCAGGTACGTTCTTCACCTTCAGCGCCTGATTTAGTCCTTCTTTCTTTTTATATTTAGTCGAAAAGCCGATAACCTCAAACTGACTCGTATTTTTCCTGGGTTTTTCTTCTCCAGGCCTGACTTGGGAGAGCGTGTTTCCTTGTTATCAGTGGATGAGTCCCTTCATGGAGACGCTGAGCTCTGAAGCCAAACCTCAGCTCAAGAACTTCTCCAAAGTCAAATCTGACGACAGACACAACATCCAGACACACGTGACCTACTTGGACCTGCTGGTGAGGAGAGAAGAAACTACTTTTTACATGGCAACTTGGTCTTCTAGAAACTAAAAGATTATTGTTTTTATAAAAATATAATAAATTTTACATCAGTGTTTCAAAAAAAGTGGAAATGGAGAGCCTGACTTAACTGCTCATKGAGTGGTTAAGAATGGTGCAAAACTTTAGCTCACAAATTTATTTATTCCACTTTTMAACCAAGTCTCGGTCGCTGAAACATTTTGTTTTTTCAGTTCCCTAAACAGGAAACCTAGAAGAAAATCTAGATTGAAAGTCCATTTTGACTAAGGCTGCACAGTATTAGGAAAACTTGTGAGGTGCAATAACAAGTGCTTTATATTGCGATGACGATATGACTTGCAATAAATGAACAAATATATAAATAAATTTATGTAGTGTTTGTCAAAAAACAAAACAGAAAAACTACTCGTTTCCATTCCAGTATGAATTTCTTTTTAAAAATATGAAGAGCTCCATTTGATTGGTTAAAAACTTCAAGCTTCTGTCTGACTGACAAACCTCATAAATGCAAACTTTTGAGCCGACCGTTTATTGCCGTTTATGCAGGTTTTCTTGTGATATGCACGGCAGTTAAAGGGCCAACATTATGTGTTTCTCAGGCATATATTTAAATACTATACCAT
>NW_013952607.1:805820-810419 GCF_001266775.1 Austrofundulus limnaeus
TAGTTTTATCCAAGTTTAATGACAATGTGTTTTGTTGAAACCAATTTTGTACTTTCTCAAATTCTTTCTGTACCATCTCAAACATTTTTTTCTCTATCTATTCCTAAACAAAAAAATGTTGTATCGTCAGCAAGTAAAACATTTGAAAAGTCCTGACACATTTACTAAGTCATTCACATATAAAATAAATAACTTAGGTCCCAGTACAGAGCCCTGAGGGACAACATTTCCAAAGGTTGTTTTAACTTCTTTTATAATGTTAATACATCCAAAGTGTTTTCTGCATTTTTCAATAAAATTTGCCCAACGAAGCGACACGATATAAGGAAATATAAATAACGCATGTCAGTCAGAAATGCACACATTCAATGAGAACACCAGCTGAATTCTGCACACTGGAAAGGATCATCCTCTCTTCATGCTGGACAGGTCAAGTCCTGCTGAGAGCTTGGTGCTGGAATTGTTGCAATATTTATACAATTCTGCAGCTCCGAATAAGTCAACAAATACGCATCAGCAACGGAGAGGATCTGAAAGTTTCTTTAGGGAGCAGAAAAAATAAGTCACTATATACTGATTGCTCTGTCTCTCAGTATAGATAATAAAAAAAAAAGTATGTTTTTTGTGAAGTTACAAACATCACCACAAGGTGGCAGTGTTGAACCACAGGATTAATTTGTAGTTTTTAACTGAAAAATCGCTCCAAAGTGAAATGAAATAAAATACCTGTTACATGTCTCATGTCTACTGAACACAAGAATCTCATTTAAACAAAAAACCATATCTGGAGGAACCATGGGTCTGAGGACCGTGGGTTCACGTCTGACTAAAACCTAATCCTCTGATAGTCACCAAAGTTTCTGCTGCTGGACTGATGCTGTTCATTAAAAACAATTAAATAAACATTATAAGGAAAAAAGCACTATCTTACAGAGCCAAACAAATCAAGCTTACACGAAAATATTGTTGTTTTTTTTATTCAAAGTCACATACAAAAGGATTTATTCATAATAGGCTGCTATAAAATGTTTATATATACACATCGTTTTATACAGATCAACACCGCTCAGAACTGAATGACATTTTAAATCTACAGGATAACAGATAACATTCAGACTTTATTACACGGCTTTAAAAGCACAACAAACGGGAACAGATGTTTCACACTGTACGGGTCAAAATCTACACATCTGCTTCTGGTCAGATTATAAAAAGACACCTGTGTTGTTCCATTTGGATGCATAGCTTTGAGCACAGTTCTTCCAGGGCTCACTGCGGTTTTCTTGTTCAGGCACCAGAAGAGCAAAAAACAAACAAACAAAAAAAAAAAACATGAAAAACAAGCATCTAAACCTCTGCTCAACATCCAAGATTTTTCTGAAGTAAATGTTTGTGTTGCTCCACAGCTGAATCTGGGAGAGAACTGTGACAAGAAATCAACTGTGTCCAGTTTAATGACGCGTTATATTAATGCTGTTAATAAAAGGCTACATTTTTTTTATCATGATTGTACTTCTGCTTGTTAAGATCCAGCCTCCCATTTTATATAACCTACATTCATCAGGCAGGAGAAAGAAAACAATGGTGGCTGGGAGAAAACTGTCCGAAACAATTCTGCTTAAAATCACCAGCAAACAAACTGATTCACATTTTAATAATAATTTWAAAAAATTAGCGTCTGGGTACACAGAAATATGTGTAAAAAATCTTTATCTTAAGCAACTTTTTGTTTTCTTGTACCTTCAGAGGTTAATCATATGATCTAAAGCCATTTGACTGGATTGATATCAGTCAGAATCATCTTTATTTTTGATGTTTTTATGTACAAGCTTACATTTTATATGAATTTTAAAATCTGAATATTTTAAATTTAGCATTTTATTTGGAATTTAGAGCAAAAACACACAGGAGACACTTTAAATGCCCGAAAAAGTACAAAAATATCAAGAAATCGTATTATTTTTGCTTCACAACTATTTTCRTATTTGCACATTTAATATTACCAGCTGTCTGCCAAAGATGACGGCAGGTGATCACATTTTTGCCTGCTTGGTCTGCTAACAAAACATCTTATAAAAGACCAATTTAAACTCAACTAAATGTTAAGCAGTTGTAAAGGTTTAGAGTTAAACCAATGGTGATAACTCAGTCAATTTCACAGATATTCAGCTAGAATTTGATGTGGTTTGATTTGTAACRTTCATTTTAAGATTTGACCAAAACGTCTCACGTTGCTGCTCGTCATTTAAACCCATGATTTAGATCAGTGACATCTCACTGCATTATCCTCTAATAAAATATGAAGCTGGGACTGGGAGTGTCGCTGGTTATTTCTGCAAAAAAATCAAACAAATTTGTGATGAACCCAGTGAGTGTTTTCTTCTAATTCACACACAAAAAAAAAAAAGACAAGGAAACAGTCAAAGTGGCRCCAACCAGCATTTGGACGGCACACAACCAACAGCAACTGAGAGGATCTGAAAGTTTCTTCAGGGAGTAGAAAAATATAGATTTTTTTTTCTCCTTTTTTTCACGTACCAGCAAAGCTGATTTTATAAGGTAGAAACTCTGCGTTCCACCCGGTGAGCTCACAAAGCTTTTTTTTTGTGTGTCTGACTCCTGAATCGTTTTTCTAGTGCAATAAGAAAGTAGAAAAAGAGATTTAAATGCTGGTTATGGAGGGTTTTGTTAATCTAGAAATTCAACAAGCATTAAACGGAACGCGCTTTAAAGAAAGCTCCATTTAGCTGAACAAACTGCAAAACAAAATGTTGTCCGTGAGAGGATTTTTCTTCTTTTGAAGCAGATTTTCTTTTTGTTTAGACTGAGTCGTGAAAAAAAGGGTCAAAAATAAACTTGCCTTAGTGGAGAACTAAAGACTAAAAAAGCTCCAATGTAAGTGCTCTTTAAGGAGAACCACGAGCTCTCTTCAAGGCCTTAATATTGTTTGAGATTTCAAGTGTTCCAGAATCATTCTTCCACACTGAAGCTCCTCTCACCCTGAACGCTTTCACATCATTTCATGGTAATATTTCCTTGGCAAAACATCATCTTTTGACCCTGAAAGTTCTATTTTGCAAAGGCCAAGCACAAAAAAACCCCCACAAAACCTCTTACAATTGAATAACTTCAACACAAAGATCTGCTTTTAAAGATTAAAAAAATATTAAATAAATAAAAAGAAGAAGAAATGATGTTGGGTGATATATTCCTGTGTAAAGATGCTAAATAAACCAGTAACAAGTTTTCTTTGTGTGCTTTTTTTCCCCTCAGAAACCACAGCTCTCTTCATATAAAACAACAAAAACCTCAATGAATCCACAACCCTGAAAATGTCTCTGGTTCACTGAACGTCAGGCGGGAGAGGAGCTGCTGCATTCACACACATTTTACAAAAATATAAAATGCAGCAGACGGTTAGTGAATCAATAAATGTTTGAATAATAAATATTGATTTGAATCAGAATACACAGCTCTGAAGGATCCCACCTTTCTTGTAATAGGTGTGAATGCAGCACTGATCTCCTTGTTCACATAAACCTATGATTGTGCAGTTTGGGGGTGGGGGGGGGGTGTCCTGCGTGGCTCCCTCTAGTGGTGCTGAGGCAGCGGGTCATGGCTGTGGCTCCTCTGTATGTAAGCTATAGCCTCTCTGTATGTAAGGGCCAGCTGGGGCCGGTCATACATCTCACTCAGAGCCTGAAACTTGGGCCCCCACTGAGACAGTCTGTCATAAACAAAACGCCCGTCATCCTCCTCCTCCTCGTCCTCGTTGCTCGTACTCATTTTCCTGCAGGACACCGCCGACCCCAGGGAGCTGAGGCTCCCCGCAGAGGACCCGGAACCTTCCACGTACCAGACGTGGTAGGCGTCCAGCGGGAACGCGTCGCCGTCGTTGTCCGCCTCCCAAATGATGCGCGCCACGTAGCTTTTAAAGTCCACGTGGGAGCGCGAGCCGGACAGGGCGTCCGCGCAGCTGCCCGCGTCGCTCGTCTCCGCGTCCCGGCCCGCGTGGGGCGTGAAGTTGGCGTAGGTGGCGTCGCCGCTGTAGCCCGCACCGACTGCGTGCTGCTGCTGCTGGTGGTGGTGGTGGGGGTGGTGGGGGTGTGGGATGCTGAGGTAGGGAGCGCCGGAGCTGCAGGAGGAACTGGACGGATGGACTTCCTCCTGGGAGCCCGGCGAGGACTTGATGAGCGGCGCCGTGGTGCAGGAGGACGACTGGGACAGACTGGAGCACAGCGGACGCTTCAGCTCGGTGATGTCATAACCGTTCTGAAAGGGATGGAGGAAACAAGGAACACCTTCACTCAAACAAAAATACCGGTACTTCATTCAACTGGATCCTTACTGTAACTGTATTTATTATTGATCCCTTGGGATCAATAAAGTATCATCATTCATTAAAACAAAAATAATCTAARAAACAAAATACATCAAAACCTAAATGAAACGGTAACGAGATAAGAGAAATTCTTATCATGTCTGCCCCTTATTTAAAGGGATCCACGATTAGTTGTAACATTAAACTTTGCTTGATAAACATTTATTTTAACTGTAAAATAAMGACTGTAAAAATACTGTAGGCTGTTTAGTTTTGTA
>NW_013952607.1:811555-815092 GCF_001266775.1 Austrofundulus limnaeus
CACACACACACACACACACACACACAGCAAAACATTAGCTTATCATTTCTATGGAATAGTGTTTCCCTGTAAATCATAAATATATTCATTAAGAAGCAGAATAATATCGATAAAAAGCTTTTATTTAACTTGGTTCTCTCAGTTACAGCCCTCTGTTTCCTTTGATGTAACATAAAAACTACTAATCTTGATTTTTTTGTTTTATTTTAGATCTGATTAACGAAAAAATAAAGTACATTTTGTGTTCAAGTTCGCTTCAGTTTGGTTGCTYAAAATTCACACAACTACTGCATTTYCTCCGTCTTACCAATGAAGACAAGCAGACACATGCTGATAGCGAGGATGGAGCTGGGACTGAGAGCGGCTAGTCGTTGACCTTTGACCTGTCCGAGTTCGCAGCGCTGACCCCTGAATCCCTCCTGACATCGACACTGGTAGCTGTCAGGAGACAGTGCCTGGCACATGCCGCCATTACGGCAGGAGGAAGGTCCGCAGGGCGACKGGACACAACGCTGCTGACCGGAGTCATCCGTCACGGTCACCTGAGCGCCGGGACACCTGGGAYGGGATGGAGATCAGGAGAGATGAGATGAGTTAACAGCGTGACGTGAATTCTTTAGAACTGAATCAGTGTGAGTGAAGTGAATGTTCACCTGCACTGGTGTTTCCTCCACAGGTCGATGCAGCGCAGCGGGCTGCGGCACGGCTGGCTGCTGCAGGCGTCGCTGGAGCAGCCAGAGGTGACGCCTCGCCTCTCCAGCACCATCACTAAGTCCCGACTCTGACCGTCCAGAGGAAGCACGTGACCGTTAAACCGGACGTCCCGCAGACAGCCTGCGTGAGAGCAAATCATGACTACTGTGTGAACGCTGAGTCAGCATTTATACATCATATACCAAAACATTGAGCTCAGTTTAGTTTTATTTAAAATAAACCCATTAAAATATATTTCTTCAGCATACTTTGTTTTTGTCTTCTTAAGCTACTTTTAGTGACTGTTTTGTCTTTAAAGGGATCCCTGATTAGTTGTAACATTAGACTTTATTTGATAAACATTTATTTAAACTATAAAATAAAGACTGTAAAAATACTGTAGGCTGTTTAGTTTTATAAATTTTTAAAAATATATTTTAACACAAATGGAGCCATTTTATTTACACACAAAGCATTCTGGGTAAATGGTGACATGGATAGGTCCTCGGTGCGAGGCTGCTAGCGAGCTATATCTACCCTGAAGGTTAATCTTGGACAATATCTGATGATCGACTCTTTTAAATGAAACCAGAGAGCGTTGACAGAGARGAGAAGGTAGAAATGACTCAGCCTGBAACTGAAAATATGGATGGAGGACAACAGAGCTGCTTCATGGAAGAASAACCTCAGCTTAGCCTGTTAGCCTTTGCGCTAGCCCTCAYGCTATATTGCCTTATATGTATTAGCTCGGCGCTAGCGCGACAAACAAGCTAAACTGAGGTCCTCCATCCATATTTTCAGTTGCTAAGCGCTAAGCTAATATATGGTGATAGCATCGCGGCTAATGCTAAAGCTAACAGGCTAAGCTGAGGTTCTTCTTCCATGAAGCAGCTCTGTTGTCCTCCATCCATATTTTCAGTTACAGACTGAATCATTTCTACCTTCTCCTCTCTGTCAACGCTCTCTGGTTTCATTTAAAAGAGTCGATCGTCAGATATTATCCAAGGTTAACCTTCAAGGGTGGATATAGCTCGCTAGCAGCCTCACACTGAGGACCTATCCATGTCACCATTTACCCAGAATGCTTTGAGTGTAAATAAAATGGCCCCTTCCGTGTAATGTATTTTTAAACTTTTAGTTTAAAAGTGATAAAAACTAAACACCCTACAATATTTTTACTGTCTTTATTTTACAATTAAAATATATGTTTATTAAATAATCTAATGTTACAAGTAATCATGGATCACTTTAAAATAAACTTTCAGTGTCAGCTTTTGACGGAAGGACTCAAACGAGCTCTAGATCTTACCCAGAAAGTCAGCCTTGTCTCCAGCGTTTGGTCTGTTTCCAACCACCAGGCTCGCCGAATGAACCACAATCTCCCTGCTGCTCCCCAGCCGAGCCTGAACCTCCCGGGAGCCCCCTCCCTGCTCTAGTCGCAGGGTGAATGTGTTGTCATGGCGGCTGAGGCTGACCAGGACCCACTGTCCAACGTCCACCCGGTGACCATGGAGCTTCAGAGAGTGAGGTCCGTCACCCAGGTTGGCTTGWACCGAGATGTGACCCTCAGTAATCTGACAAAAGAAAAGACCACTTAGACACCAAATCAAACTAAAAGCCCTCCAACAAGACTCCTCAAAAAAAAATGCAACAAAATAAACAAATTTAAACGGTGAAAGGTAACACTTTTCAGCTTTTATTTACTTGCTTTACTTAAAGTCAGCTTTGATCATAAACTCATAAACTACATCTCCCATAAAGCATGGCGATTATTTTACCCGCACAATGACAGCATCCCACCTCTAGCTGAAGGTGCACACAATTCAAATGTACCCATCAGCCGACAAAATTCACAAAATCTAAAAAATCTACATTTTACCTTCGCTATGGCCTGGTTGTGCTGGGAAGTGGGAATTTCCCACTTAAAAATCGTAAATTTAAACTGGAACACCCATCCAGTGGGAATTTYCAGTTGGAAAGTGGGATAATTTAAGATGGTTTATACTTATCACAACTCAACAATGATTAAAACTCGCCATTTACTTTTATTAGTATTTCCGTGTTACATCACATTTAGTCCGTTTAACACGTGTTACTTTACAGAACGTGTTTAAACGCTGTTTCTATGCATGGAATACCACATAGAGCTCAGTTATTGTTTGTTAGCAGAGGTGTCAAAAGTGTTCACATTCGTTACTTAAGTAGAAGTATAGATACTAGGGTTTAAAAATACTCTTTTGTAAGTAGAAGTATCAACTCAAGCTTTTCACTCAAGTAAAAGTATAAAAGTACTGGTTTTAAACAGTGTTGTGTAAAGTACCACAAAGTGATACTTGAGTAAAAGTACAAGTATCTTACCAAAAAATTACTTTGGTAAAAGTTGAAGTCTCCTTTAGGATAATTAATTGAGTAAAAGTCTTAAAGTATCTGATACATTTTGCACTTAAGTATTAAAAGTATTGAATTAAAATGAGCAGTTAGATTTTCTGTAATGACATTTATTAGGAGGTGACCTCCCCCCAAAAAATGCAAGAATGGCTATATTGTATTAAATAATTAATTTGTGTTAAATTTAGAATGCAGTCCAGCTGTTTCAGTTTATGTACATATATCCAGGCTGCCCAAACATTTTCCCCCAAAATAAAAATCTATCCGAGGGCTGCGGCCAAACACAATAATATTATTTATGAAATACAAATACTTCATAAGTACAGTCCTTTTATTTTAATGATTATGTCCTGCTGGAGTGTGACACAATTTGTTTGTGTACAAAGTAATACGTTTCAGAGTTTTATATATTTATACTTCTCATTCAACCACTGTTAAATTCACTCTATCTAGGAG
>NW_013952607.1:820291-825590 GCF_001266775.1 Austrofundulus limnaeus
CATTAGCACCTCTAGTAATATATTTACTGAGAAAAATGGTGACGTGTTCAATACTTATTTTACCCGCTGTATCTGTAAACATTCATAAACAAGAACCCATCGCTGCTTCCAGTGTTCCAGACTGTGTTCACTGCCAGCATGAGATTGGAGTTTTTTTTGTTTCTTTTAATTCTGCTGTTTTCATCCCTTGAGTCCGAAATGCAATAAGGCTCGATTCGACATGCGCTAAATTTCAACACAAAGCCCATTGTTTCAGTTGGCAGGCGTGCTGCAGATGCATTCTGCGGCGTGTCAGTCATTTTAACACACGGATTGTGTGTTAAATTCTTCTGAGCGTATTTGGGGAAAAAAGAGCTTTGATTATGCAGCAAAGATGCTCTTGTAAGGCAGAGGGCTATTTCCATCTCACTTCCTCTTTGTTTTTAACCTGATTTTAGCCCCGTGAAACAAACATCTGTGAAACAATAATTGGATTTTCTTTAGTAGAACTGGGATTTTTCTTAMATTGAAGATTTTTGCACCAGAAAATAAATAAATTATGAATCAGCTCAAAATAAAAGTGATTAGAAAACTACAATTGGTTCCAGATCATTTTCCTCAAAGTGTCCGTTTTTAAAAGGTAGCATTCTTTCAATTTACATACAAATGTCTCATTTCCTGCCAAAACTTTAAACATGGTCTGAATTTAGGATGACTCTCAGTTACTACCACACCAAATCTTAGCTCAGTATCTGTACATATTTTGCTAAAGTTGATTATCTTAATTTGGCTTGAAAAAACAAAGGTTTATAGTAAATAAGTAAATATTATTTCACTACAGTACTTAAGTAATTTCTTTGAGGATTTGTATTTCCTCAAGTATTTAAAAAAACCTTACTTTTACTTTTTCATTACATTTAAAACCTAAAAACGAAACTTTTACTTCTTTACTTTAAAATTTAATACCCAGTTACGCGTTGCAAATTATGTCTGAACTCATCATGAAAGGAGTTGTTTATGCTCTAAAAAATGAAGTGTTGAATTTACTCAACCAAGTCATTTCAACTGGTTCCACTAAACCATGTGGCAAACTCATCTGGCCCRTGGGTGACTCTTGGCTGGCCCGCCAGGGGGGACGACACAAACACACACACTCCAAAGGCCCTTCCCCAAGAAGTAACTGAGCAATTAAGTTCTAAAGCACAATATTAATGTTTCAAAATAAGCATCAGCATCAAACATAAACTACATCTCCCATAATGCAYGTTGATCATCCAYGGGAATTATCTGTCAGAAAGTGGGAGAGTTCAGAATTCAAGATGGCAGCTACTAACTARAAACTCATTTGTGAGTAAAACTCTATTAGTTTTACTTTTAATAATAYRTTTGTATTATTTATTTCAGATTTAGTCAGACATACACWTAGTTCTGGTCATATGAAACATCAAMGTTAACCACAACTGGCCCTTCGAGGGCCACCATAACGCTCATGTGGCCCTCTGTGAAAATGAGTAAATATGARGCAACAAACATATTTTCTTTAAAAAGATATGTTTGTTGCTCAATTTACTCAACTTTATTTAGTGGAACCAGTTTGGTTCAGTAAATTCGACAGCTTATTTCTTAAAGAAAATGCAAAATTACTTTTACTTTCCCAATTTTTGTGAACAGTTTTATGACTTTTACTTAAGTAYTCTTCTCATCAATGAAATTTATTTTTACCAAARTCATTTTCTGTAAAAGTAAAATTCTTCTTGCAGTTAATGAAGTATTTTACGAGCAGACAAACAAAGCCACACACAGAAGCAGTTACATGATCACCAGCCTTTTAACGCCCGCAGACGATACCCATTAGTTAATTTATAGGGGGTTTTAGTGTCTGCATACAACCGCGTGAGTCCTCACTCTGAAAGTAAAAAAGGACCTTGGATCGGTTTTATTAACTGACGTGTCCAATTAAATTTTAATCAGAAAAAATGGCTGCTTTGAATCACGTTTATGAGAATACTCATTCATTTATCATCTGTGACCTTTAATTAAAGACATCTAATTTTGCTCACTGGRTGGATTCTGGGCACCCTTTGACTCTCCGTGAATTAGACAAGGTGAGGTAATACTGTATCTGAAGGGAACATATCATATAATTAATCATATTTAGCTTAGTCTTCCTCTGCCTGTAAGCTTTCTGTTCAGGTTTTATTATAATTCAGCTATTTCATTTATTTTTAATACTGGGCATTTATTATTTTACATATTATAGATCTAAAGCCTATTTTTTATATGTATATATATATATTAAGCATCACACTCAGATGATCCTAAATTTTATAGCAAAACTAAACATGGTAATTTTGTAATTAATGTTTTAAAGGTTTTAAGCTGATTATGTTTCAAAGTACTTTGGTAAATGTTTATCTAAATTATTACTTTTAGTATCAGTCAGTTTATGTAAAACCCTCTTTAATTTCCTTTTTAACATATTTGATTTGCAAGAAGAAACATAAAGTAGTTGTATCATCAATATTACGGTTTCACTGCTGATTTGAGGTTCCATGACATTATTGCAAAAACTAAGAAAAATATATTCATATTTAAAAAAAATAACTTCAGGAGAAAGGAAAACTTAAAGCACAAGGGATTGTGGGTAAAATAGTACATTGCTTGCAGTRCTGTGCCAATGCTAACATAATAAACCTTCACATTTTTCCATCTTAATGCTATCTGGAGTCTTTCCTGGGGAATGTTTTGAGATCTCTGGGAGGTTGTTGAGGTTTGCACTGAGCAGCAGAGGAACCACAGCATCTTGCTACRTTTCTGCCGAACGAGGAGGAAGTGTGAGCTTCTTTCCATTAATTTTACATCTTGGACTGTAATGTTGTTATATTGGCCTTGGCTGATGAGCCGAGCTCAGACCACCATCTGTCCGACCATCACCCCCTTGCTCCACGGGTGCACACACACTAATAATGATCCACACCAGCAAAAACCACCCACCGAGGAGACAGAGAGGAGTGAATTCATGCAAGTACAAACTGATACATGCAGGCCTATAGACACTGAAACTGCATTTTAAGGCAGGAAACACACAYGAGAAATACTAATGATTTCTGAGATGTGTTTCATTCATTCATTCAGTTTTACATTGAGGTTATTAAACCCTTCAACTAAACGAGATACGATGTGTTCAACATAAGCACCTTTATGTCCACGCATTATAAATTCTGAAGCACACCTAATCAGACACAGAGAGAACAGTTACCTGACTGTCAACTACAAGGTTCCGAATGCATCCAGTGAAACTTCGGTACCGTCTGTAAGGAGTCAGCTCCTTCACTCCTCCCAGCTGAAGAGGCTGGAATACATTTAAATACCTGAGAGGGRAGAGGAGGATGTACACAGGAGGAAGAAAAAGTACGTAGGAAGAAAAAAAGGTGGATTATTAAAGAAAGACATAAAAAGATGAATCGAAGGGAGAAAAAAAGAGAAAAAATCACGTCAGACTACTGAAACTGCAGCATGACGCTAAGAGCTGAACGACTGTTAGGTTTGTTAAAGAAGTCAACACAGTTCTTSTTGTGAATGAGCTAAAATGAGCAAAATACTAGTTAAAATACAAAAACCTGAACATGCTAGCTAAAAGCTAGAGTTAGCAAAACACTAACTAAAGCTAAAAATAACAAAAGAGTAGCTAAATGCTAACAGCTAAATGTAGCAGAAGAGTAGCTAAAAGCTTAAAATAGGCTAAACGTTAGCTAAAAATAGCAGAAGATGATCAAAACAACAGGTACGTTAAAGCAAACTTCAAACAGAATAATGTTTTTGAGGAAATGATTGTATTTCTATGAAGGAAAAAGAGGATTTAGAGATAAAGTCAGATATTTTGAAAAATATGAAAGTTACAAAAATAAAATGAGCTGAACATTTTGATATCTGAACGGCAAAAACATACAGAAAAATAATGGACAACCATGTGAACACTGAAGGAACGCCCACACAACAGGTTCAGGATTGAACTTTCATTTGACGTACGAAGGGACTAACCTCTGGTTCCCAGGCGTCTCTCCTGCAGCTCTGCAGCCAGATTCATCCACTTCTCTGACCTCCCCTCCAACACCTTCCAGCTCGTTCACAGCCACCCCTCCACACTGGTCCAGAACCAGCTGGACAACCTGAACACAAACGGCAATACTTGTTCATAATCAAACAATATAAATATATACATTTTTAATGTATATTATAAAAAAGTTAACATTATTTCTTAGTATTCTTATCCACATCGAGGCCAAAGCATACAGCAAAACCCTTATTGGGTTTGTGGGCTTTTTAATAGCTTTAAAGAAAACAAGTGAAAGTTAATAACTTTTTAGTTGAATAAGAAAAAAGCAGTTCTGGTGTTGCTAAAACTAGTGGCAGTCAAAGCAATTTGAATAACTTCATCCCTGCTGTTCATCTAATTATTTTCTGCTGTTTTATTAAACCATAAATCCCAGGTTTGTCACTCCGTTCTACCTTTCCATCACTGATTATGTCAAGTCGATGCCAGCGCCGGTCGTTGATGGAGGTTTTAGGTGTGAGCTGAAGGGTCAGGGTTCCTGATCCATGGTTTATACTCAGAACTGGAACCCCGTTCCTTAACTCTGAATGGGGGAAAAAAGGAAGAAAAAAAAAGAGTGAGTTTGTGTGTGACCCGATCAACCTCCCAGTCATATTATTGGACATGTAAGTGAAAAACGGTTCAGAAACATCAATGGTGCCATCATCTTTGATTTTCCTTCCCCCCGGATCCATACAGCAACAACCCGAGTTCAATAATTATATAACTTTAATGCCAGAAGATTACGCAAGAAGCTTTTGAAAGGCCATTGGCAGGCTAATCCATTAGCACCACATCAGAAGCGCTGGGAGCTGACATTAGAGTTTATGAAGCGTTTCCGCCGCTGAGAAACTGTCTTTTACAGCAGAACATTGATGAACTTTTCATGTTTGGTAAAAAAAACGACGAACTGCTGAAGCTTTCCCACTGAGCGTGAGATTAGTTTGTTTCAAACAGAGCTTAGAAGTTAAAACAATTAAAATAATGGTTAAAAAAACATATTTATATTCTGGGTAACCTTCGAAACTGTTCACAAAAAAGAAGCGGGAACAGATGATCTAACATTCTGTGTCCATTGGCCAGTTAAGAAGAAGGGTTAGAGATTTTAGACATTTATTAATATTATTATTTATCATTTTAATGCATACTATTAAAGATAAATGCACTTTAAAGGGGCAATATTATGTGTTTCTCAGGCATATATTTAAATACTATACCATAATAAAG
>NW_013952607.1:825848-830451 GCF_001266775.1 Austrofundulus limnaeus
GAGCCTGCAGGAGTCATGGGCGAGGTGTGGGGGGTGGGGTATGTGCTCCGTAATGAGGAAGCTCGGCTTAAAGACACATCCCAGAGGAGGAGATTGTGCTTAAAGACACACCCCAGAGGTGTTTCTGGTCCCAAAAGGCGTTTCTGGTCCCCACCTGTCGTTTTGCTCCTCAGCATGGCTTCCTAAAAACACTGCAGGATTTCTCAAACATGCATGAATGAGTCAGAGCAAGGCTTTGGGCATGTTTTTATGATGGTATAACATTATAACATGATATAAAACTCAAAAAAGTTGATTTTACATGATATTGCCCCTTTACAAAAAATCTAAAATTTACAAAAACCAAAAGACACAGCACACGTCTACTGAATAAGATGAACTTTTTGAGATATAAAAGGCTGAAATAAAAAAAACAGCAGTACAAAAGTACTTAGATTTAAAAAAATCTTAAGAAAACAATACTGTAAATGAATTATAAATGCAGTTTTCAAAATAAGTATTATGTTTTTGGGCACCGTAGTCCAGAGACAATTTTTGTTTTCATGTGATAAAAGACAATAAAGTCATCCTAAACATCAAAAATATTTCATTATTCAAATTCAAGTAATTTCGTAGATATATTCTAATCCTTACTGGCTTTTTGTATTTACTACTAAATAACTGAAAAGTCTTTGTATTCRGTTTCAGTTTAATAAAGACAACCTTTAACACTTTGCTGATTTTTTTTAGCTTAAAGAGTGGTGGTTTCACCCACCTCCACAATAATGAACCCACCTAAAGCGATGAAGTCTTCCTGCTCCCCAGAGTGGGCGAGGCCCAGYGGCCCATTGTAGAGGAGCAGCCCGTTGGCCGACTCGGCCAGGAACTCGATGGAGATGTGGCTCTGGAAGCAGGGCYTGATGGGCGGGAACCAGGCATAACCCTGACCACCGAAGCTGTGCTTGGTCTGCTGGCACTCAGGGCCATCAAACATGGGAGGACACTTACATCTGAGGGACAAAAAAGCTCTTTTTATTCATTAAGACAAGATTTTTAGCCCTGATTTTCCAGTTAAGAGCTTCCATTTCCAAAATGAGCATTTAAATTCACTTCCTGTTAGTGTTTAGTAAATGTTAGACAACCATATGTATGCTACATGTTATCTGTACGCAYTTCTCAAACAGTGATGAAGGAAAAAAAAAGATTTTATAGACAAAATTGTGGTCCTGTTGATGATTTTCTTTTTGACTGTTTATTCTAAACAGAAAAAAAGCACAAAAACAGAAACTGTCACAAAAAAAGTAAAGAAACCTTGAATTCTTMATTAAAACCAACTGAAAAGTATAAACATTTTCTCAGAAACTGACAAAAAAGTCAAAGGAGAGAGAAAAGCAGCTGCTGGGATTTTGCAGCTGAAATATTTTATCTCGTATCCAAACAAATGAAGCTGTGTGACAATTCAAAGTCAGCCTGTGCCTGTGCAGCTGATACTGAGGCGTCAGTGTTTCATGCCTGCAGATGGAATCCACGGAGTCGAACATTAAATCTTTAAAATGTTTGACAGATTTCACTTGAGTTATTCAGTCAAAAAAATGGGAAAAATTCAGCAAACTGCAAATAGTGACTGTTTGAGACAAAGTTAGCTGCCAAGGACAGGCACACTTAAAATATTTTTAGGAGCAAATGGTTTTCTATTAAAAGCAAACTGTTCTTGTTAAAAGCTCTAATTGTTTCAGCACACACTCCAGATAATCCATTGAAAGCTCAGAAAAAAACACACTAAACCAGAATTGTTAAACTCATAATTAAGCTGATCTTGAATAGAGGCTGACTGACTGTTTTCAGATAATTAAAYCCATTTTTAGGAAACCTTCAATAAACCGTAGCTCAGGCATGACTGCGTACTGATTGGCAAAGGACTCCAGAGCTAAATTTATTATTTTTTCTTTTGCAAATTGTAGTGGATTGTGACGTTTAGGAAATACAAATAGTTATATTTATTGGGGAAAAACAAATTTAACTACATAGATACCACAGAGCGGTAGCATATATAACTCCCGAAAGTACGCAAAGCACAAAAGCACCAGAACTAAGAAGTCACCAGAACAGGTTTATTGTTTTGGGTGGGGATCTGGAAGGTGGTGGTGGTGGGGTGGTCATTTGTAGGCCTGATGGATAGCCCTTCATCAGAGTTAAAATAAATAAATAAATAAATAAATAAATAAATAAATAAATAAATAAATAAATCTGAAGCTCCTACGTTGAATAGCCTTTGAATTATGAGCGTTACTGTATGTGCAGACACTGATGGAGCCCCCTCCTCAAACATGGGGTCTATTGTAAAACCGTTGGTGGGCTCAGTGTAGGTCAGACACATCTACATTCCTACCTAAGGTCATGCTGCTAGGTGCATCCTAAAATTTTACTGTTTTGGGTGGGGGTCCTGGCGGTGGGGGGGCCTCATTGGTAGGCATAATGGATAGACCCTCATGGGAGCTAAAAAAAGAAGCTCTTATGTTGAATAGTTTTTGAGTTGTGAGCATTTTTGTATTTCCAGACACCCCCTTTTCAGATGGAGCCCCCTCCTCAAATATGGGGTCTATCATAAAACTGTTGGCTGGCGCAGTKTAGGTCGAACAYTTCTACATTCTTACCAAATTTCACATTGATCTGTGCAGCCGTTTCCGTGCTACGGTTGAGCAAACATCTTGAAAAAAAATTTAAATAAATGAACTGTATGAAAACAATATGACCACCGTTTCGGGTGCGGGGGTCATAAATATCTCAATGAGTTAATAAAAAACTCTAATCATCAATGCTTTTCAGTGCCGCAACTCTATAAAGACAGAACAAAAATTGTTCTTTGATTTCTGGTTTTGCACCTACCGGTATCCCAGAGGTCCGTCCTGGCAGGTGCCTCCGTTGAGGCAGGGGTTGAAGGGATAGGCGGCGCAGGGCAGCCGGACCGCTTCCCGCCCCTTGCAGCCACACTGTGCAGTGAACGAGGCAGACAGCGACACCAGAGAGATGTTACCAGAGCTGAGGGCCACGGGGACTTGGCTGAACGAAATCTCGTTGCTGCAGCCGCCAAGCTGACTGCAGTCTGTGTGAGGACAGTCATCAACTCCCACCTGGGAGATGGACACACCCAACATGGCCTCCAACTGCACAAGATAAAAGAGTGATAAAAACTCAGATAAATATTAGTTTTTCTGAACTAAATTCATGAAGCGTAAATAAAAAAAAGCAAACAACAGGAATACAGAATCGACATTCACTTTATCAAGTTACCTGAAACTGATACAAAAACTGAAGAAAATGATCATGAATAAAAAGAAAACGGTTCACAAATTTGGATAAATTATGTCGAAAATCATCAGTTTTAAACAAAGTTGTCAGAGAATACCAGCGTCTGCTTTTGATCCCCTCTCCAAATGCATCAATGATTCATGAATTTGCTGTTATTTATGCACTTTGGTGCTTTTTTTTTTGTCATTTCATATTTTGCTGTCAGTCACTCTCAGTAAGCAAAAATTACCGGTTTCCCCACTTTTCTCTACTATCTCTCTGCTTTTAATTTATCTTGATGAGTAAGAATTTTCGTCTTTTACCAAGAGGGATTTTCTGTCTTTATCTGAATCTTTTCGAGTTTAAAAATYCAGTTAAAACTCTTATCCAAGGTGCTTTGCACAACCTCCAACTAGGACCCAAAGGTTCTCTTRGATTTCAGTACTTGTTTGGGCATTRTGAAWACAYTTTAAGCTTTTGTATTTCATTGTGTACAGTTTTCTAATGTACCTTTACTGTGACCTAATGTTCTGGTACGGACGTACTTTCATGTAAAAATCTTTTCATTGTCTCAATAACAAAAGGTCAGCTGTAAGTCTGCTCAGAACTAGAATCTATGGAACAATAATCTGTAAATTCAACATGTTCTTCACTGACTCTCCTCCTACACTGTAAGAAGTTTCAAGTCAGTTAAACTTGCAAATGAAAGTCTACCTGCTGCCTTAAAAACACGTTAACGAGGAATATCGTTGTTTAAACTCAGAAGTTAAARTTTAAAAAGTTGATTGCAGTACATTGTATTTGTTGTGTCAACATTTTTTTAAGTTGTCAAAGTTGATTTAACTGTTAATCACTATTTTTTTAACTTAAGAATGTGAGCTGAAACAATTAAAAAGTTAAAMATCATCAACAYGATAAACTTTCTTTAGCTAGTTGAACAAACACACATTTCTGTGTTAATGCAACTCAGTATTTTGAGTTAAAATTATGTGACTTTACATTTTTAGTTAAGACAATTTAAATTCCAAATTTGTTTCAACGTAATGATAGATGGTGTCAAAAAAGGGTAACAGACACCACTTGGTATCAATACACCATATATTTGATATATTTGTACGGAGCCCGCCGGGGGTCAGTGGTGAAAAAAGAAAAACAGCCGCCAGAAATCAGTGCGCACGGATTGCTAAACTGAGAGCACAGATTAGTAATCCGTGCGCACGGATTACTGAACCTTGCGCTCGGTTTTTGCAATCCGTGTGCACGGATTACTAAACTGAGCGCACGGATTACTAATCTGTGCCCTCAGTTTCTGCAATCAGTGCGCGCAGATTGTATC
>NW_013952607.1:833675-836015 GCF_001266775.1 Austrofundulus limnaeus
AGTGATACCTTCAGAGCCTGGAATTCCTTATGCAGCACCTCCACTAAAGCTAGCCGGCTATCTAAACTGCTTAGCTTTTGATCGATAGACTCCAGYATGTCCTTAAAGCCTGTCGTTTCTGGAGAAATATTTCAAATATCGTCGGAGCTTGCCGAGCGATTCCTCTTTGATGTTGGCGTGCTAACTGACAAGCTAGCTGCACTGCCGGAGGTATGTTTCGGTTTGCCCATGACTATTTTTTCAAAACACTCGTCTATGAAAAACTCCAGACTCTCCACAGTTTCTCCGTCCAGTTTGTTATAATGAAAAGTCAATTGACAACAGTTATGACTTTGTAAATTATAAATCCCTTAAACGTATTAAATTATATAGTATATTTACCTGAGAACCAAGCTTACCAGTACATTATCCGTTAAGTTGTTTAAGCTCGTTGAGAACTCAGCAGCTCAGCAGCTCATGCGTGTGTCCCATTAGTGATTATCTCAATTTCGGCTAAAAGAATTGACAAAATCCTACACACTGTGCCTTTAAGTTTCACTTTCCTGCCTTTTTCCCTCTCCCTTTTTTCAACTGGTGACTTACAAACTCAAGTTCAGTCAACACTTGCAAATCTGACAAATTTCTCAAATAGTTAACACAATGGATAACTATAAGTTTTATAATTTAAGACTCATAAAGTTGAGTTAAAAATCCAAAACTTGTCAGTGCTCTTTGTGTTAAAGAGAAGTAGTAAGCGGGGATAACTAAACGAGGGTAAAACTTTTAATAGGGTATAAATGCAAGCTAAAAAATTGTTAAATACTGCTATGCAAAATAAAGCAATATAAGTAWATGTGCAAAAAATGGGTGCATGCATATGAGCAATGTTCTTAACCTTTTCTGCATGAGTGGGTGTAGAAGGGTTGATTTTAAGTGAAACAATTGTCCCTGGAGCTGACTGAGCTGTATGTTTAATGTATTAGTACTGTTTTTGGCATATTTAAACCAACGTAAATACTCAAATAGAGCATTTTTTCTTTTTGTAATGCACTTGGATTTATATTTTATAAGAAAGGCAGTGTGTATGCTTTCTTGTCTAAAATATAAAAAAATTATTGTTTGGCCAATTTTAATACTACAGGTGTCTAAATGTATTTATTCAAAGCTGACAACATCATTCCAGGTATTTCTAAAGTTAAAAGGGGAAACAAAATTTGGCAAAATCTTCTCACCTTGTCCTTATTTGCCGCCACGTAGCCGTGTAGTTTCTCTGCCTTATAGTACGGTGAGCCGTGTGCCGCAAACCAAACGTTCAGCGCTTTACTGATCTGCTGCTCGGCGTTGCCTACAGAGAAGATCTGAACGTTCTCCGGCAAAATCTGCAGCACTTCAGCCAACGCCTGACCCAGACGGGCGAACCGGCTCGCCTCACCGACACGACTACTCCTAAAAAACTCCTCCACTGTCAGGTCTGGAAGAGAAGGAGGAAGAACACTGGTTGGCTTTTTGTGCCCAGTTAGAAAATTAAACAAGACGTAAAAGACAAAAAGTTTGAAAAAAAGGGGTTTATACTTTTATATTCTTTTCTGTTTGACAGTTTTAGTACCAGCTAAGAGGTTAGCATCAATTAAGAGTTTAAAGCATTCTGGGATGTGCAACACTTGATTACATATTGATACATGATTATAGCTTTTCCTCTGAGACAGGTTAAAAAAAAATCTCGAGTTGGAGACTCACTTGTCAGGCGGATGGATGCGGCTCGCTGCAAGGTGTCCCGATGCAGCTCTGTGACGTCCACCTGAGTGGTAGAGGTGACATCGGGCCAGGTGTGATCTGATACCTGCACCTGCAGCTGATACAAGCCTGGAGGAGTTCCTTCCCGGATACTGAGCTGACCTGAGCTCTGGTTCAAACTGAAAAACCTAACAGAATATTAGACAGATTCGATTAGTTGGTTGTTTTTAATGGTTCAAAGTTGTTTACAGGAAAGTAACAGCTCTGTGGATCTTCTGAGAAGTTCTAACAGACAAACTAACACGAAGGATCATCTGTTGCAGTTCTTGATCTGGAAATATTCACTCATTTATTCTCTGCTGCTTTGCGGAGAGGCTTCCTGAGCCGGTCCAGTATGTGTGCCAAAGGGTCGTGTAACAGTGCACCCTCTTCACAAAGTGGCAACCCGGAGAGCTCAGACTAATAACCCGTTAAAGAGCTGAGGCCAAAGAGAGCGCAGGGAAAAACTTGTTCTGCTGCCTGAGAAACTAATTTGCTTTTAATCTTCTGCTGCCTAAAGGTCATGGCAGAATGGTAATGGTTTGGCCTGTGTGTGTGTGTGTGTGTGTGTGTGTGTGTGTGTGTGTG
>NW_013952607.1:836063-840009 GCF_001266775.1 Austrofundulus limnaeus
TGTGTGTGTGTGTGTGTGTGTGTGTGTGTGTGTGTGTGTGTGTGTGTGTGTGTGTGTGTGTGTGTTTGTTTCTTACCAAAATATCTCATGAACCACTGGATGGATTTTAATGACACTTTAAAATATGACTGGATGTACATCTACACAAAAAAGTCAAAAGCATTGAAGCGATGTCAATTACTTTTATCTATAGCTTCTGCTAATAACTACAATTTATTATTTGTTCACATCTTTTAAAAATAAGTAATAAATCCCACATAAATTGCCGTAGGTGATGACATGTTTCACGTGTCACGGACAAACTGGTTGAAAACCATGTTTGATGATCGGGGTCAAGGTCCACTTTCCTTGGCCACTGAGGACTGTGCAAATAGGGAAATATGACACAGTCAACTGGAGGACAAGAGTGATATGTGACAGGTTGACATCCAAATCCAGTATATGTTTCTCATAAAAAACACAAGAAACAGGCTTTACTATAAAATGTCAAGAGTTACATAGACAAGACGCTGATGGACGAGTGAATGGAAGTATCGGTCTAGTTGTCTCCCAGATCTGCAAATCTGTTGCTCAGTGGGTTTTACATGTAATCTTTGATAAATGATGTGTTAATTCTTATAAGGTTGTCTCCGGTTGATCCATTTCCAATCCACAAACTGGCAAGAAGTATAGATGCTGGGGTTTATAAAGAGTTTTTTTGAAAGTATAAACTCAAGCTTTTTACACAAGTGTAAAAGTACTGGATTTAAATCTACTTCTAGTAAAAAAAAGAAAAGTAAATACAATGCGAGGGGAAAAAATCCATTAAAAATGAAAGCTTAGCCCAGGGCTATTCAATTGGCGGCCCGTGGGCCACATCCGGCCTGCGAGTGACCAAAGTTCGGTCCGCCAATTTGTTCTTTCATCTCTTAAGCTCAAACCACCAGTTTTCTACTTTAATTACTTTAAGTTCTTTTACTTAAACATAGACATATTAGGTATCTACAGAAACGTCATAATCTTGGCTACAAGCTGGTAAAAATCCTTTCTATAAACACTCAAGACAGTTAAAACAATAAACAGTTAAAGATAAAATGATGAAAGTGAAAATAAAATTGGTTTAAAATTTTGGCAAGTCAGAGATGTCAAAATATTATTTGTGTTAATCAAGAGGCAAAATGTATTCTTTTTGTTTTGGATGTTGTTTTATTATCACTACTTTTATAGGGTTCTGTTTGTTCATGATTAAATACAGCAAAAATAAACTATTTCAAAGGTAACAGATCTTTGTAATACTTGGTTTATTTACATAATGACTTTAATTGCTGGATGTTCGGCCCCTCAGCTGTTGACCTTCAGTAATTGTGGCCCCCGGAGAAATTTAGTTGAGTAGCCCTGGCTTAGCCTGTGTCATAGAGGGCTCTTGTGCACAACCCCACCTTCCACCCAAAAGCATTTTTCTAAGGGCAATAATGGCTGAAATTTTGGTTGTACTAGTCTAGCTGTTTCAGACACTTAAACATCTCTGCCACGGTCATCTTCATATGAGGCTACATATTTCTGATATGTCCTGCTAGAGTGTGATGGRATTTGTGTCATGTACAGGTGTGATGTATTGTACAAACCAGGGTATTGTAATGATATATACTGTATTTATACTTCTCATCCAACCATAATTAAATTCACTCTATGCAGGAGTCACCGTATATCTGGATAGTTTTTTTTCTGAATGATGATGAGCTGGAAAGAAGCTGAAATAAAATACTTCTTATATTTTTAAATTGTAAGGAGTAGAAATAAAAAGTTGGCTGAAAAATAATTACTCCAGTAAAGTTTAAATAACCAAAATCTACTGAAGTAAAGTAACAAAGTGTACTTCGTTACTTGACACCGTTGCATCTACCCAATCTAATTCAAGATGGCCGTCACAGCTAATCCATATAAACAGACACAAAAAAAGTCTGAACGTGTCATCTAGCAATATCTTTCCAGATTGCACGTTATTTTTAAGGTTTTTGTAAAACATCAACAACTTCATCATTTCTCAAAATAATGATTCCCGTCTAAAACTCTGGCATGAAAGGAAATGGGTGATATGCATTCTTTCAAGGACTGTTGGGCCTTTAACCCTGCCCAGGGGTCAAAATAACCCACAAGGCCCAAGTTAGGGCTATTCAACTGGTGGCCTGCGGGCCACATCTGGCCCGTGAGTCACCAAAGTTTGGCCCACCCATTGGTTCATTCATCTGTCAAGCCCAAAACCCTGGTTTTCTACTTTAATTACTCTAAGTTCCTTTAGTTAAACACAGACATGTTTGGTGTCTCCAGAAACRTCAGAATCTTGGCTAGAAGCTGGTACGAACATCCAAGCTAGTTAAAACTACAAGCAGTTGACGATAAAATTATGAAAGTGAAAATAAAAATGGTTTAAAAATTTGGCAAGTCAGAGATGTCAAAATAATATTTGTGATAAATAGGAGGCATAATGTGTTCTTTTTGTTTTTGATATTGTTTTATTACCACTACTTTTATCATAGGGCTCCAAATGATTTCAAAGGTAACAGATCTTTGTAATACTTGGTTTATTTACATAATGACTTTAATTGCTGGATGTTTGGCTCCTGTGCTGTCGACCTGCAGTAACTGTGACCCCCAGAGCTAAGTGAATAGCCCTGGCCTAAGTCCTGAAAAGTTGGGAATCATTTTAACCCAAAGGCAGCAGAAGGGTTCATTCTTCAAATGAATTTATTTTCAAACAGGATAAAATCTTCTCCCTTTTAACTAAAAGCTGATATCTGCCTGTATTTGTTTTTGTCATGGTGTTTGTGTTTCTCTGTAGTGACATGATTATTGGCCAACCAGTGTTTCTTCATCTGAACACTTCACTTTTTTTTGTTGTTGCCTGGAATTGATCTTTTCTTTATGTAAATAACTTTCAGTGCAAACCTGATCCATTCTGTGAACAAATTGCTGCCTGCTGGATGCACAGATGACGGGAGGTGTTTCAGAAGGATCTGGGATAATTTTCTCGCCGGCGGTTCCTTTGTTCTCGGCCGATTCTTGTCGTCCCTCCTTGTAGGTGTCTYGTTAGAAGAAAAGGTGGCGGGGCGCGCAATCAGGCTCTTCTTTCAGTGCGTCTGCATGAAGCCTTGCCTCATCAAACAAAATGAGTGCGCCCTCGCTGCGCTTCACTGGGAATTTTCAATACTGCTGGTTATGAAGTATTAATAGCACTGTTCCTGACAAGTCAGATCCCCCCTTTTCTCTCTCTCTTCCCTGTTCTCTAGCCTTTTTATTCGTTTTCCACATTCTTTGATTTCATTTATCAAAGTGCCTGTTTCTATGGCCCAATTTCATTTTCCCTGTTTATCCACTGCACCTTTGTGCTCCGTCAGCTGCCAAACTGTTAATTTCTCAATTTTTTATTGTCACATGAGAGGAAACACTTTACAAGGATTTTTTTGTAGTTTCAGCATGTCCCAAAACTGCTTTAAATCTCATAGTATATTCTACAGAGTGAAAAATTACAAACACGTACAAATAAAGTTGCATTTCGCCTATTTCTTTTAATGCCAAAGTTTTAGGCTATCTTATGATGACAAATGCAAGGAATATTGAGAGATGTTTTGCTCAGATTATATGTTGTGATTGACTTTCAGTGACTACCACATAAAAATAGCTCAAGCTTTGTAAAATTGACTGACTCGTTGCTATTAAAAAAATCCATCCAGTTGTTCATGGAATAGGATCAGGACCAGGGGTTCTTAACCTTTTTGACCTCGGGGCCCAAGTTGTTGAACACAAAGTGGCACGAGGCCCAGTCAGACATTACTAATGTATGGATCAAAATGATAGTTATTCTAAATTTTGGTTTAATTTGTGTTGTATTTACATTATAACTAAATTAAATACACTTACAGTTTAAAAGTAAAACTCCTGTCAAATAACCACAAGACATGATTATGAC
>NW_013952607.1:841624-850055 GCF_001266775.1 Austrofundulus limnaeus
GGTTTGTAGGGACACTGTCTGCTCTGTGGTACAGAGTCCTGATCACTCCTAACTTGTGTTCCAGTGGGTGGTGGGAGTCAAAACGCAAATATTAGTAGTTGAGGTATATTTAATGATTAATTCCTGCAAATTACAATAAAATGAATTTAGAAGTGTGTGATTTTAAGAACCCACGCAGAAAATGAATCACTATCATCCTCTTTTGCCTCTCTGCAGCGAGCAGCTGAATGTGGAGTTATATAAAATAAAAGACAAGTAGCTTTGTTTTCATTAAAGTGCCTTTTGTTGTATTCAAATCCTCAACTACGACTTGTCTATGACTTGACTATGTTCATTTCTGCTTTCACCGCCATCACTCTTCTGCAGGTCACCTTTAATCCTCTTCAAAGTTTCACTAGATAAGATCAAAGTACCTGGATGATTTGCCTTCGAATCGGTACTCCTTCTCACTCCAGTCATCAAGGTCAGGGGATTGAATTTGTCCGAGGACTGTCGTCGGGAGAATACCTGTCAGAAGCAGAAAGGAAAAAGACACACAAAAAAGTCAAAAATGCATTCACTAGAAATAATTAGTTTTGAGCACAAAGGGATCCCTGTAGTACAACTCAAATATTAGGAGTAAAAGGAAGAATACGAGAGCTTCTTTAAAAAGATGAAAAACAGGTGACGACTTTCTGGTGCTGGCTTAAAGGCACATCAGRAAAATGTGCACACAGAACACTTTACACCATGTTTCTCCCAAGATTCACCACCTCGCCTAAAAAAGCTGAACTTYGTGTTGTAATCACTTTAGCCCTGAAATAAGCTGCCTTTTAAAAACGCACCCTGTTTACGTGCCCGTCAAAACCTGGGACATAAGCTGGAGTTAATTGTTTGCTTCATGACATGTTTTCCAGGGACGGTGGATTTGTATTAGCAGGTTAATGTACTTTCATGTGGAAAGGCCCTAGAGAGGGAATTCACTAAAAATACATTACAAAAAAAATTAAAAAATTAAAAACTCTAGTTTTTCCAGCAAATTACAGCAGGCTGACAGATGGCATGAAATACTAAATAAGTGATGTGGCTGCAGTGGATGGCTGTGGGTAGTCGAGTGTGACGAGTACAGTCCTAACAACATGAGCACAGAGCGCTCAGGAGGTTGTGGGCGGAACATTAGCTAACCTGAACATTAGAGGAGCCAGTCTGTGACCAGAAAGATGCCAGTCAGTCCACCAACTGGGACAATCAATTATGAGTGTCTGACAAATGTTTTCTTCTGCAACAACTACCATAAGGGTGCCCTTGAGCAGAGAAGCCAGACCATAACCACTGTGCTAAAGCAAAACGTTTAAAATTGCAGAGTCTTTGAGTTATAAAATCTGGAATGAATAAAAAACAGGAAAGCTTTTTGCTGTAAATCGAGACCCTTGTTTTAGAGAGACAATAGAAAGAAAACTATTTAGAATTTGCTGCTTGGTTGTTGCAAATAGACCAATTTTGTTCTGGTTGTTTGCATGTGAAGCATTTTAATATTAGAAGAAAAAGAATGATTGTGTTACTTCTTAAAAAGTGAATTATTGTAAATTAAGCCTCAGAATCACAGCTGTAAATATGGACTGTACAATACCAGTTAAAGAAATCACATTGAGTAAAAGCTAAAGAGTAAACAAACTAAACAGAAAGTTAATTATAAGCACTCTTTGAATTATTTACAATAAATAAATAAATCCTTAAATTACATACAGTATTTCTTTCATTTACAAGTTTTCTTCTAAACCTTTGCAACTCATGAAGACTTTTCCAAATACAGAACAAGGCCCAGAAACTTGTTCCATCAGAAACTGCATTTAATTTCAAATTATGCAAATACAGATTCAGTCTGAACAATTCAAATTCAGTTTCTGATGGGACAAGTTTCTTCCCATWAAGGCCAAGTATTTATTGAGAATTTTATTCATGATAATATATTTCAAACAGAATTTACAGAAACATATTSGCTTGGTTTTTCAGCACCAGAGATCAGAAATTATCCTCAAATAATTTTTTTTCTATTTGCTGTCAAGGTTTTGAATTCCATGACAGAATGTGTTTAGACATATGCTGATGTTTTATTGTATTGTGTCCAGTTGGTGTGTATTGAAAAAAATAGATTATTCCTGTTAAAGACATTTTTATGTACTAGTTAATGATTAGTCTTAGCTTATTTAGGACAAATACTGTAAACCTTTCAAAAACACAAAAAAGCATCAATATAAACTGAACAGGATAATAAAATGTAGCATCTTTCTTCTCTATATTAAATCATTACTAATAAACAGGAAAACATACCTTCATAACTGTAGACGATAAAGTGTGTGTGTCCAGGTAAGTGTGGGTGGTCATTCCTGTCACCAATGACAACTGTAAGGGTGTTGGTTGAACTCATGGGAGGAGAGCCACCGTCAGTCATGAGAATCGGAAGGCGGTACTCCTTTTGCCGCTCCCTGTCAAAGGTACGGAGGGTGGTGACGGCTGCGCTTCCGTTCCGAAAATCGGTCAAATTGAAGTTGATGGCATCTGAAGTAAGCATGAGAAGCTGAATGGAGAACGGGCCGCCGTTTGTGGAGGTGTCACGGTCAGTCGCGTGAAGGAGCAGGGAGGTTTCGTTCATTCGTACCACCTGCGGTGCTGCAGTGTTCTCCCACACAACRGGCTTATAGGGAACCTCGAACTCAGGCCCGTTGTCATTAACATCGAGCACGGTCACCAGAACGATGGCGGTGCCAGTCAGCGCTGGAATACCTGCGTCTGTTGCGAGGACCATGATCCTGTGCTGCGAGATTTTCTCTCTGTCCAAAGAATGAGCCACAATCACCCAACCTGACTGGTCCACCAGGAACTGACTATAGGGATCTGACTCCTTAAAAATGCTGTAAGAAAAGTGCCCATTTTGGCCTGAGTCCAGATCAGTTGCTGTAACCTGAGTGACGATTGTCCCGACRGGTACATCTTCCGACATGGCGGCTGACTCGTAGAACTGAGGGAAGAAGACGGGAGCGTGATCGTTGGAGTCTTCGACCTGAACGAGGCAGTAGGCCAAGCTGAAAAAATCAGCATCTTCAGCCTTCAGCGTCAGATTGAAAGTCCTCTCGTGGAGTTTCTCRAAGTCCACCCTTTTCTTCAGTTTTATCACGCCACGGCGATTCACTTTGTCTGTCTCCACAAAGAACTTCCTGTCTTCGTCTCCACCAACAATACTGAAGGCAACAACAGCATTCTCACCCTCATCGCCATCAGTGGCAGAAACCACAAGAACTTCACTGTTTACCTCAAGGTCCTCAGTTACCTGTTGGACACATGAATATACACAATTTACTGCTGGTAGTATTCATTTTAAAACAGACATGTCTTAAAGGGGCAATATCATGTTAAATCAACTTTTTTGCGTTTTATATCATGTTATAATGTTATACGCTCCTTAAAAACATGCCCAAAGCCTTGCTTTGACTCATTCATGCATGATTGAGAAATCCTGCAGCGTTTTTAGGAAGCCATGCTGAGGAGCAAAATGACAGACGGGGACCAGAAACGCCTTTGAGGACCAGAAACGTCCCTGGGACGTGTCTTTAAGCCGAACTTCCTCATGGCAGAGCGCACCTCCCCCACTCCTCCCCACACACCCCGCCCATGACTCCTGCAGGCTCTCGGGTGAAACTGAAAGTGAAACTGAAACTGTCTGCTGAGCTAATAACACTATTTCTCACTCAGTGAAGCTCTTTTCAGATTAAAAATACTTTTGAGAAAATATATTTTCAGATGCCAAGTAAACTGCATCATGGCGGCCCCCCCGTGAGCACAACCCAACCCACCCACACTGAAATGGGTGAGACAGAAGCAAAGGTGGTTCTTAAAGAGACAGAAGCCAATTTCAAGGCGTTTAGAAGAGGAAGTGATGAGAAGATAAGTTTATTTTCTATTTAAACATAAAAACAGCATTTTAATAACAGCTAAAGGTGACATAGTTACTGTATTATGGTATAGTATTTAAATGTATGCCTGAGAAACACATAATATTTCTCCTTTAAGGAAAGTTGACTCACCTGAGTAGAGTAGGCCCGTTGAGTAAAAATGGGTGGATGATCATTTACGTCAGAAACAATGATGGTGGCCGTCCCTGTTCCTGACAAACCTCCTCCATCACGGGCTTCCACCACCACCAGATACTTGTCCTCCATTTCCCGGTCCAGTGAACGTAGAACTGTGTAGATGGTCCCTGTCGTGGCGTTTATGGAAAACAGATTGAGGTTGATCTCGTTGCGAATGTTCTTAATGATGCTGTAGGTCAGCATGGCATTCCTGCCCTCGTTGGGATCATCCAAGTCCATTGCACGCATCTCCATGATGGAGGTGTCCGCGGGTGAGTTTTCCGCCACTTGGCCAATGAAACATCCTTCCACTTCCAGAGCAGGGCACGGAAAGAAGGGGGCGTTATCATTGATGTCTCGGACTTCTAACAGCACGTCAGCAAACCCCGTAAGGCCCAGTCCTCCCTCGTCTGTGGCGAGGACGAGGAATCTCCAGGCAGGGCGGTCCTCGCGATCCAGGCGACGCTGAGCATAGATTCTTCCAGAGTGTTCGTCAATGGTGAACTCGCCACCAGCACCCTGGCCATGAAGGGAGTAACGGAGGGCAGTCTGGTCTGCCTCCTGATCGGGATCAGTTGCTGATACCTGCAAAAAAATAAAAATAAAAAATAAAAAAAATTAGGAAACTGTCAAAAAAAAACTACAAAGAGCTACTCAGGTCATGATGTACTTGAGTTATACCTGTGAATTATATTTTTAAATAAAATATAAGACCAGCATTTTTATTTCTTTTGCAGTCTTTCACAATTCCTCCAGTTTTATTATTCAGAATCAATATGAACACATTACCCTGTTTGTTTAAAACATGCCATAAGAAGAGAATATGAATTGGATTTTTCATGAAAATTGTTGTCTTTGTTTAAATTATTATCAATATATGGCATGATTTATATGTGCATGATTTGATAAGGAGCAATTACTGAACCATTTATTTTTGGAATAAACCTTGCTTTATTTAAACTGCAGGAGAAGGTTATTTTCTGTTGCATTTGTTGAGGTGATCTGGTAAAAGGTCTCATGTTGACACTTCACCCCAATTTAGGACCATCATACTTTTTAATCAGAAATTATTCTTTTTGTTCTTTTCCCCATCATGCCTTATCAAAAACAAAAAGGGTAAACTGCTTTTTCATTATGTCCAAATGTCAAATTTGCAAATAGGACAAGCAGCAGCTGCCCCTGCACAGACTCCACAACACAGGAATAAACATTTCTCTGTTGCTTTTCCACGTTTGCTTAATTAACCTGCCTTCCTGCTATCTCTCTGAACAAGGGGACAAGAGCAGCCGCAACAAGACAAGCTCTCACATCTGTCACCGAGACACACAATGCAATTAAAAGTTAATATGTGCCGACAAAAGCAAGAAAAGTACACTTTTACCCTTTCTTCTCTTCTTTTCTCACCAGAGGGTTTGTTTACAGAAGCCTTTGAAGTCCCCCCTGCCCTCCCTTCTGCGGCTGCCTCCCCATGTTGGCTCTTTGCATTCCCTGACATTGTGATGCAGGTACACAATATTGAGGATGAGCAGCGGTGACACCACAGAGGAGACTGCTGCACAGGTGAAGTCACAAATATTCATTTCAAATTGGATTTTCTCCTCCGTTCACCATCTACTGAATTGTATTAGTGCACGAGGCTGAGAGAGGTGTGTGTTGAGGGAGGACCCGTCCGCTGTGCGCCAGAAAAACAAACTATTGAAAGCGTTAGAGAGGAACCAAACGCACATCAAATCAATTCCAGCAGGCGAGAGGAAACAGGCCCATGGTTGAAGACTCTGTGACACATATGCCTCTGACAGAAATTACTTCCCTCCCCTCCCAGACGCGCCTCCACCTTTATAATCTTATTTAGCTTGGCAGCACATGCAAATTACTGTGTATTACCGGAGATAGGTGTGACGGAAGGTGGATGAGATCAACAGAGGAAAGAGGTCAAGTTAAACTTTCCAGTGGCAACTTTTCATCTTTTTCAAATTCTCTTTTTCCTGTCAGATTGATGTCAGAGGAAACCTTGCTCCTTCTTTGAGCATTTATTGTGTTAAACACGTTCATACATGTGTGATGTTTTAGTAAGAGGACACCGAATCTCTGCTAAGGTGTCGCTTCGGGCTAATTTACTCCAAAGCATAACCAACACAATTACACTTGTCTGCACTTAACCTGATACTTTTTCACATATTGTTCATATAAACACTGAAAATTTAACAACACGCTACATTATGTGGATGGAGCCAATTGAAGGTGATACTTTCTCAGGTTTACAATTTAAACTGCGTCATCTGGAAAGAGTGAACATCTGATCTGAAGTTATGGTTAAATGATTAAGCGTGAAGGAAAAACATGTACTATGCAATCAACTCATGTGTCCACTAAGTTTAYATGTCATGGATCACACAGTGGCAGGCGGCTGTCCCAGAATGCATTGGGACAAAGCAAAAGTATGGCCTTGGTACAATCTTTTATCACCATTTCACTGTTTGTGTCTAAATAAGTGGCTTCATTGATTTGTTTCAAATATCTTTTAAAGACAATGATAATGTGTGACTTATCAATGGGAAAAAAATATATAAACATTTAAACACTGAAATATTTTGAACTTAACACTTAGAGATGCTTAGAACATTGGTAATTTTAACCTATGCTCAAAACACCCTTGTTTTCATTGGTTTTTCATTGTAGTTGAGCAAAAAGTTTTGATTTTTTATTGGTATTTATTGATTTAACATAAAAAGAATCTACTTGTTTTATGTGAACTTTTATTGTATTTTAGTTCACTTACAATGCTTTCATTATTGAACTTTTGCGCAGTACTTTAGTTAACTATGATTGACTGATTGACTTGCTGAGACTTGGTGGACCATACTGCTGGAGCAATAGTACTTATCATGTCATTCTAGGGCAAAAACCCTTACTGAGAACCTTTTCATGAGACTTATAGCATCAGTCCCAAACAAACTCACTGACTGACCTCCAGAATGAACACAGGAAGCTGGGTGAGTTCCTCCATCACGGAGGCATGGTACTCGGTCTGGCTGAAAACCGGTGCTTCGTCATTGCGGTTCACCACTTGAACCACCACCAGCGTCTCGTTCTCCCACTTCCCATCAGAAGCAACCAGCCGGAGCTCGTAGCGCTGCTCCATCTCGTAGTCGAGCGGCTGAGCCACAAAGATGGTGCCCACCTCAGGCTCCACGTCGAAGGTCCCCATGGTGTTTCCTGAGGTGATCTGGTAGCGCAGCTTAGCATTGGCACCTAGATGGAAAAAAAATGGGGTCTTGGTCAATTTAAGAGCAGGTTTTTGTATCACAATTTTTACATGTTATTACAATCTTTGTCTTTGGATTTTAGTAGATGCAAATGTATTATTTTATCTAGAAACAGTTCAAAACCTTTAGAACAGGGGTTTTTCAAGCTGTGGGAGACACCTCCCCTAGGGGGCGTTAGAGGTCTTGAGGGGAGACGTGAGGTAAATCAGGAAGTGAGGTGATAATGTAAGGATTATGTTCACACTGCAGATCTTAAATTAGATAATTTGATCATATATTTTTTCGTGGTTAAAATGGGACCTTCTTTAGACGAGTATGAACTGTTCACATTTCAGAGGGGCCCATTATGCGCTGAAGAGGTGAAGTTCAATGCAGCGGCTTTGTTTGAGTAKGTAGCCACATTTGGTACATGTGTTACCGTGTGTGATTCTAAAGTTCTTGTACAATCAGAAACAATTAAATTATCCAACATGTTTGGTGGGCCCTGAGTTTACCTTTGATCTTGTCTCAATTGGCAGATTTTTTTTGGCACAGCATTTTATTTTTGGAGCAAATGTAAAAAATAAAAATACTTAAGTATCCATCCCAACCCGTTCGTATACGGTCCGAGACTAACTTAGCAACATCTGTTACTGTAGATTCAAAGCCATCCAGGATATGGGAAATGAAAGAAAACAGAGACAAAGCTGGACTTTTGTTGTGTAGCTGGTATGCATAATTCGGTGCTTGGAACTGCATTAGATAAGGTCAGTACCTATATAAATACACGGGACAATTTGCTCACTGCTACTATAGTGACGTTCTGTAAGAGTCAGATGAAATGAGACATAAGCGTTCAGAGTAGTTTTTAATACATTTGAAATGTTATGGTGCAAAAACAATCATATTTGGGCCACATTTAGCTGCATCGCGAATAGGCTATGAAAGGAGTTGTTGTGATGTAGAGGGATTAAAAAGAATACACGTTAAATGTTTTTTTCAAAAGCACAGATGCTTAAAGTGTGTAGATTTTTTTTTGGTAGAGTGGAGGAGCAGTTGTTTTTTGCTCTATGGGGGGGG
>NW_013952607.1:851215-853554 GCF_001266775.1 Austrofundulus limnaeus
CACACACACACACACACACACACACACACACACACACACACACACACACACACACACACACACACACACACACACACACACACACACGCGCGCGCGCGCGCGCGCGAGCCGATGACCCTTGTGGACAGCAGCAACAGATTCTGTGTTTCAAATATCTGAGAAGAAAACAAACATTTCTCTCACAGAGGGGCTCATTAGATGCTCTCTCCTCCTCACCGCCCCGATCTCTTACACAGAGATACACACAGAACTGTGATTTCATCACTTCAGAGAACAATCTTTTCTATACCCTGAAGTTAATGTCCTGGAGATTTAACACTAACCATAACCTCAATCTTGTCTTCCGCTAACCTCAAGACATTTTGTCCCCAGAAAGAAATCGTTCCCCCTGTAATGTGACTATTTAAAGATTTAAGTCCCCACAGAATGAGCTGTATAAATCCTCACTCTTGTGGGATCTTAAAACCCACCTTACCAATTTTCCTGAGGTGTTATCTTGGGGTTTTCTACCTACTGAACAATGCACGCATCCTGATTAGATGCCGGAACCGCCTCAACGGACACAAAGGAGCACAAAKGAGCCGAAGCTGTACTCTGAGCTCYGTCCAGATGTGCTCTTCATCTCTGTTTCCTGGAGGACACCAGCAGCACTCAGCAGCCGGACGCAGATGAGAGCAGGAACATGCATCCACTGCTAAATTCTCAGCGTTGCCTTCAGGGTCAGCGCGCTCTTTTCTGCACAGTGCTGCTGTAGTATGTCTGCATTACTGCTGACTCTGACAGTCTCTCAGACACATTTACCCGTCACCCCCACTTGCACTTATAATTAGAATTCAGCCTGAAGTGTTGATACTTTTCTTTAAAGAAAACTTGATGCAATCTCAAAATATTGAATGCATTTTTTTGTTTGAAAACGAATGCAATTTAATGAGTCTAGTAAAGAAAATCAAAAGAAAAACAACTTTACCCATTTATTTCCTCTAACTCCTCTCGTCTACATTTTTTGATCATTTCCTCTTGTTGTTCTCTCCTACACGACACCCATATTGTCTTCCAGAGATGGGAGCTCGTGACTTGGACTTAGACTTGAGTCGTCGCACTTAAGTCCCTACTATTAGAGACTTATTTGACTTGGACTTGTGGCTTGAGACTTGTGAACAATGCAATCTTTTCACTGCCCGGCTCATAATTCTCACTCCCTCAACAACCATCCATGCTCCGCTCGCCCTCGCCTGAGAATGGGAGGGGCCAGCGCCGTCCAGTGTTAAGACGCGTACATATGTGACAAACAGAGCTTCAGCATGGCAGGCGTGTTGCGGTGCTGCCATTCATTATAAGCTTTGCTTACAGAGACTTTTTTCAACACCATGACAAGAGACTGGCAAAATGCAAAGTTTGTGGAGTCCAAATCCAAAATTAGTTTTTGTGATGACTTGTGAAGCCTTTTTACTTTAAGGATTCTGGTTCATCGTCTTCACTGACACGCTTTTATGCATTTAAAAATATTTTTTTCTAGTATTTTATTGTAAAATCAGCAGCAGACTTGTTGGATTTGTTGTTTGTCAACGACAAAATATAATTACAGTACGCTTTTGTAAGATTACAAGTGCAAAATACAGTTAACAAAAAAATGCATAATTCTTGTTATTTTAACCTTAACCTCATCTGTAATTTTAAAACAGTATTATGTTTTAATAGTATTATTAAAACATAATTCTATGTTTTAATATTTGATTAAAATATAGTATTATAGAATATAGTTAGAATACCTTTGATCAAAATGCCAGTTGAGTTATACATGCAATGAGACTTGGACTTGAGGTCAAGAAACTTGAGACTTGACTTGGACTTGGAGCCAAAGACTCGAGACTTGACTTGGACTTGCAAAAAAAGACTCGCGCACATCTCTGCTTCCATTTTAGGTTTTTTTGTTCCTGAACTTTTGTTTTGCTGCATATTTCCTTCTTTTCTTTTACTCATTCTCCATCATTGTCCTTATCGTCTGTAATTAATGCCCTAATATATTACAATTAAATCTCATCTTCACTCCTATCCTCTCAATTCTTCCCTCTTCTTTTTCTATTCCATCTGTCTGTCTGTCCTTGGACACTCCCTTGATATTCCTTTAATTTTATGCCTCTTTTCCATATTCAGATTTTTTTGTCTTCTGCCATGTTTGTCTCTCATTCTCCCCTTCCTCACTGTTTTCATTTCTTCTCTGGCCTCTCCTCTTCCTACCTGATGAAGTGAAAAAAAAATGCCAGTGCACACAAAGGAGGTAAACACACATGCACCTATACGTACCCCTCTACCACACACACACACACACACACACACAC
>NW_013952607.1:853751-859180 GCF_001266775.1 Austrofundulus limnaeus
CACACACACACACACACACACACACACACACACACACACACACACACACAGATGCATGTTCATAGCCCAGAGGCAGATCTGTCTAGGTCCAGCTTTGCTCTCTGTTTACTGGCACCAAGGAGACTTTAGGAGACAAACACCATCTGTGGAGACATGGAGGACTTTCATTACGACACCGGAGAGTGTGCGCGCACGTTTGTGTGCGTGCGGAGCGGCTAAGTGCACCGGTCCGTCACAGCCTTTAAGCACAATCTGTAGTGACACTCAGCGAGCATCTCAGTGCATGTGTGTAAATGGGAGTTTGTGTAAATGTGTGTAAGGGGAGTAGCTACAGCGGTTTTTTGCCTCCAGCAACCTCCCTAATGATCAGTCTGGCCATATGGCGTTGCCCTCTTAGCTCATAGACACACACACACTCTCTCTCTCACACACACACACACACACACACACACACACACACACACACACTAGGGGACAGGGTTGATTTGATTCAGAGCCTAGTAGAAGACCCAAAATTGAGATTAAGGTCAGATCTCTGCTTCTCATGAGGTGAACCAGAGGGAAAAGTTGTCCCTGAGCACTGACTGCAGGTTGACACGCTGAAGGACTAAACTCATCACTGGAAGAAGTTTCATTCTGTTGTAAAACGTCATAAAWAAAGAAAAATACTTCACAGGTTGCTGACTAGGCTGGTTATAAGAATTCTAACATTTTTTTTATCCTGGGTTGCAGACATTTACTGTAAGTATTCAACACTAATTCATAAATCAAAGTTTTTGCATTTTAAATAAAAAAATAACTATTATGCATTTACTCCTCTAAATGCATTTCATTTGAATACTTTTTTTTAAATCTTCACATAACAGGGATACATCTAGCTCTTTAAGATTTTTGAACTAATGCCAAAACCTTTAAYGAACTTTTTCTAAATTATAAGACCACAAAATAACTTTAAAGAGTAAATGTGTTAAAAAAAGACAAACTCAATCCTGTTGTGACTTGTGCCACATTCATGCCAAATAGGAGTCAATGTTATGTCCAGATTTTTATCACATTGTAAAGTCAGTGCAGCTCAGAAACATCAATTTACTCAAAATATTTTAAAAAAACCATTTGAAGCGACTACCTTAGGTTTTGTTTTCATACATTTTTATATTTGCTGCATTTCTAGAYTTAAGGTGCAGCAGTCTGCTGGTGGACTGGTGATCCATGTGAAGCTCATGTGTGCACRTTTTGTACACGTCCAAGGCCCTCTGTGGGTGTTCCCACTTCCTTTAACAGTTCGCCGAAAAGCCCATCAGGCTAGCTGTTAAAGCTAAACTGGCTGTGATTGGACATCTCTCTGTGTTGTTGCTCTAATGGACTGGTGAGCACACGTCTCGCTCCATCAGTAGAATAGAGTCCAGGTCTATGAGATCCAGTAGTGGGCACCAGTCCACTAAAGTGCACATCCACTAATTGTGGATCTAAATAATTTGTTTGCGCTTTAGCAGTCTTACTAATTTTTATAATTCATAAGTGGATTTGCGCTTTCTAAAATTAAAATGCAGAACGGCTAATAACCAATTATCTACCAGTCACCATTATGTTGAACAGCAGAAGGTATGGCTGTCAATGAACCACAATACACATGATGTGTCTAATAGCACCCCTCCCAGATACACACACGTATGGGRAACGTATACATCCTTCCTGACAGTTGCTCTCGGTCAGGATTCTGATTTCCCACAATGCTTTGTGTCTGCTTACATAGCAGGAAGGCAATGTTTAGTACTCCCTTTCCCAGCAAAAACAGTAAACGTTTGTAATCCATACTAAAATTTTGTATATATTGATTTATTTTACTTTACAATCAGAGCTCCTTTTAAAAAAATTAACGTTTAAATGCTGGAGCTCAATACTTGACGTWATWGGTCGAAGCAATCCGCCAACGGGGTTACAGACTCAGAAATGATTTAAAGATGTTATGCTGATGAAGACTGACATCTAGTGGTCAACTGGAGCAACTACATGGAAAACTTTTATTTCCCATCACAAATCAAATCCGTCATGCACCCAGAATGCATCGCTTCAGTTTTCCAATAAACAGTTTTAAAATTGCTTTACAAAGACAAAGAAGCAGCCGAACCAGCAATCCTCAACAACTTTCTAAAGAATCAGCCGAACTAGCAATCCTCAACAACTTTCTAAAGAATCAGCCGAACTAGCAAGCCAGGAGCCAAAGTTCTGTTTCAGGAAATCACATCCCCAGCAATCAAYGCTTGTAGGATCAAGCTGCACAAGGATTCATACACCGCTAGTTGGCAGTGTTGTACATTTATTGGACAGTCATTGCCAGCTGGTAAGTGTCAAATTGAACTTGTACTTTAGAATTAGCTTCCGCTAATTTTCTATGGCATAAGCGTTCTTGAAGTTGCAGACCTAAATAATTTCACAAGCACTTTAGAAATTGTGGAGCTAATTTTTGGATTAGCGATGCCCACCACTGGTGGGATCCTGAACAAGTTATAACAATAATAGTTCATCATGTCCAGATAAAGGTCGTTGAGAAGAAGGGGTCAGGCACACACACTGCTGAGATCACACATAAATATTCAAGTCATCCTTCTGTTTAAGTTGACAGAAACAGGAAACAAACACCATCTGTCTATCTGTTTATTATAAAAGTGAATGTTTTTAGTTTTCTTTAAACAAACTTACAACTTGCCTTTGCAGTAAAGAGTGGACACAGTCACTCTTTTAACCGTTTTCAATATTTTATGAAAAAGTGGGAAGATTTAAGAAGAGATTTACCAGAACAGGCAAGATTTGTCATTACTGTACGTATTGGCAAAATAGCAAACATTAGGGGCTGATTATGTAAAAAGTGTTAAAAATATTAATGAGAATACAAACAAAATTGTATTAATATATTAGAGTGTATATAAGCATGTTCAAAAATTGTCAGAAATCTATGTGTGTTACAGATGTACCATCAGAAGAGAAACAGAAAAAATGTCTCATTTCACAAGTAAGCAGATTTGATCTTATTTACCTCAATGTGGGTGTGATCTGATCAGAACTGAAGTTAATAATATAACAATTTAACATTTAAAAGCAAATGTAATCACTGTTCATTATTACATTTGTTAGCATGTATTAGCTTCTGTAGCACTCTGCTGGTTCATGCTACAATTTAGCACAAATTAYTCAATATTACAAGCTGGTTTTGCCTCTACTTTAGGTAATATTTACACAGTGTAAAATACTTGTTGAGAAAATGGTTAGACAATATCAGTAAAGACAAGTATCATTCTAAAGTATTTTTTAAAATATAAACATATATTTATTATTATTAGTTATGGCATTTATGACAAAATAAATATACTTTATTTGTCGAAGTCATAATTTTTCTAATAGCTAAAAAGAGTTATTGACTGGCTTCAGGTCTAGTTTAGATCAACTTCACTTATAAATTATATATTTTTCTTGTATAATTGTATGTAGTTATTTTACCTGATTGTTGAAATAAATTAATATAGTTAACAGTTATATTAATTTACTGTAAAATATTACAGAAAATTAAAGACACAGATCCAGTTGGACTGAGTGCTGGATGGTCACTGTTTTTGCTCCTCCATGTTGTCACAGATGCTAACAGTGGACAGGATAGGCAAGGCTCGGTCTAATGTTGTTTAAGTGAATGGTAGAAATGCTTCAACTAACTTTGTTAAAGTTGATGGCTCTGACCCGACTGCTCTCTAAACCTYCTGTTAAGTTTTCCCTGAGGAGGGATGAWACTGATTCAGGACACCCACTGAAAGCCGTAAACAACAGTAAAGAGCTTTCTGGTGAGTGAGTAGTGCTGAGATAAGAATGCTTTGTAGCCTATCATGATGAAAGCTGTGTGTAGCTGTGAAAAAAATACACTTTTCAGAGGCCGAATTAAACCTAAATTAAAATCTAACTCATTTTGACTGCTGTGTGTTTATAAGATTGAAAAACGAACAATCWTTGTGTGCGATTTCCAATCACTCCTCTTTGTCGCCGCCGTCAGAGTTCGCACAGTAGCATCACTTCTGGTCATTGTGACGACCAATCACTTACACTCACACATCCCTTATTATCACTCAACCTCTCTGCTGCGGTGGGCGTTTGTGCGTGTTTACTGAAACCCCGAGGCGACACTTATCTGAAACACTGAACTCAGCAGAATTGAAAAAAAAAGCCTCTTGATCTCATTACCAGACGCTCTTAGTTCGGCACTTTTTCCACTAGGAGGACCAAATGGGGCCAAAAAAACACGACGGGTGACAAAAGCTGCTGCATCTAATCAGCTTTATGATGAGGAGGGAGGCGAGGAGTGGTAATCTAAACCCACCCCTCTTTCCACTCACCTTCAATAATTGCAACAAACTCCAAATCAAGCAGAAAGGAGTTCAGGAGTTTTATGTTGTGTGAGTGTTTCCTCCTTGTAATTGTGTTTGCTAGATTTAGGATAAATTGAGGCTGAAGGTCGGTGGTCCTTCAACACCTGTCAGCTTCAACAATAAGGTGTAACACACACAAACACACACACTTGGACAGAGTCAAGGTAAGGTCAGCTGAAAGATAGACCCTGCAGTTTACAGCTCATCACGTTTCAGTCTGCAGCTTTACCTCTTTCAGGAATTTGATTCAATTTCCTCAGTGACCCAAAAGCAAAACACACACATTCTCTAAGTACTGTACGCTGCATACGCATCAGAATCAGCAGGTCTGCATGGGAAAGGAACTGCCTCTGGCCAAGAAACAAATTGGCTCACTGGTAAGTCAGCCTTGAATTTGATTAGCTCACAATATGCACCAGATTTCTCCCTGCAGTTTCAACCCGCCTCCTTCTCCAACACGTGCATGTTTACAGAAGATGACCTACAGCTACACGTTAGATGTCCTGTGAAAGACACGGAGCAATGGATACACACCACACGGCACACCAGTCTCCATTACATCGTTTTCAAACCAAAACCATGCTGGTACCAMAGAGATACAAACCTTTAAGAGAATCTATAAGCATCAGGTGCAGCWGTCCAACAACTGCATCAATAGTCTTCCTTTAAAATGCACTATAGTCACCTACAGACTTATTTTCTTCAGCAAAGATTCAGAATATATATAAATAAATTCTCTTTTATTTGCAGCCATGGTAGTTTTTCCACTCACAGAATTGTTCTGTCAGGCCTGCACCTCTCTGTCGGCTGGAAGCCAGTGTGGATCATGCTGATTCCCTGACAAATGGTTATGATTTTTCCAGTGGTGGACAAAGTGCTAAGTTTCCTTACTTCAGTCAAAATATTGATCCAACTGGTCAAATGTTATTTCAATAGATGTAAAAGTTGCTCTGTCAAATTATTACTCAAGGTAAAGTGCTTAACTTTTTTTAAATACTGAATTTTATTTGAGTGTAATCA
>NW_013952607.1:861771-863619 GCF_001266775.1 Austrofundulus limnaeus
AGAGAGAGAGAGAGAGAGAGAGAGAGAGAGAGAGAGAGAGAGAGAGAGAGAGAGAGAGAGAGAGAGAGAGAGAGAGAGAGAGAGAGAGAGAAAAGGGAAATGAGAATATTTTATTGTTTTTGTTTTCTGATATTTTCGTCCCTTTTCCTCCTGCTGCTTATTGGTTCTGAGCGGAGGAGGAAGAGGACTGAGGGACAAACACAAACAAAGAGAGACAAACATCAAAACTGTCGACCTCAAGGGAGCAGCAGCGCTCGCTAACGAGCTGCGACAGTTAGAGAGGAGGAGGAGGAGGAGGGAGGAAGGGAGCCAAAGGAGACAGAAAACAAGGAAAGGAAGCAAGAAGTTGCGGAAGGAAAGAAATAAAAACAAAAGTAAGCACAGGCATGTCTGTCTTATTTACTGAAACTTAAAGCCAAACATGAAACYACCCAAGAAAAATACAATTGTTTCAGAATTCTATCAGTAACGACAAAGCCTCTCCTGCACACAAATAAAGTTGCAAAGTTYATTTACAGTAAACCAAAACCAAACTGTCAAGCCCATCGAGCCACATATCACTCAACCTTTGACCTTTCACTTCATTTAAATAATACAGCTAGCCTAATCTGTTCATCATCTGTAAATGTTTGGTTTCACATTAAGCAAAATAATTTATTCTTTAAACCCTGTGTAAATACAGACAAATACAGCTGAGTTCTGACCTTCAGAAATTTTTATTTTATCGGTAACTCCTGTTTATCACTATCATCAAACTGTATAAGTAACCTGTCATTTTCATCACACCATGGGCTATCTGAATATATTTACATTTGGTTTTACATCTCATTTACGTAGCTGACGCACACACAAATGTACTGTATRTGTTTGGTTCAGTCAGACAGGTCAGTGATGCTCGGATGATGCGTTTTGAATGTTGTTAAACAGTTCAGTGTCATTTTAGTTCTGTGAAGCTGACTTCAGTTTACCACCTTCAGCAGCAACAGAAAGATAAAATCCAAAGCAACTCCGACTGACCTTCATCTTCATCGTTTGCCGTGACGGTGATGAGGACGAAGCCGACCTCCTTGTCTTCCTCCACGCTTACTTCGTACACCGGCTGGGCAAAAGCYGGGCCGTTGTCGTTGACATCGGTGACAAAGATCCTGACGTARGCCGTGTCTGAGCCAAGACAYAAACCCAATTCATTTATAYACAATACTGCAAACTTCTGCAGCTYTTACCTAACTTGAAACRTTAAGTATTTCAAGTAGTTTTCTTGTTCCAAAACATAAGGGACGTTTTGTTTACATTGTCATATTTCAACTGCATTTCTTAAAAAATGCCAAAATCTCCTGATAAATATCAGTTTTATCCACCTTAATTAGGAGGAGTGATAGTAAATGCGCTGTAAAGTTTGACATGAATTAACGAGATGCTTGTTTGATTACAACAGCAGGTGAAGTGCATTTTATTTAAATGGAAATGGCCTGTTTTACATAAAACATTTAGATTCTAATCATGACCTTTTATACATAATTAGGAACATTTCAAAGCAGGACCAGTCTGTAGCGTAGGCAGTATTGGCAAATGCTAAGGGTGTCCTCCTTCTAGGGGGTGCCATAAATGGGGGATGAGAAAAAAATATAGCATTTTATTAATGTATGTAAGTAAGTAAGTAAGTAAGTAAGTAAGTAAGTAAGTAAGTAAGAAGTAAGTAAGTAAGTAAGTAAGTAAGTAAGTAAGTAAGTAAGTAAGTAAGTAAGTAAGTAAGTAAGTAAGTAAAAGTAGTAAGTAAGTAAGTAAGTAAGTAAGTAAGTAAGTAAGTAAGTAAGTAAGTAAGTAAGTAAGTATGTAAAAGTAGTAAGT